>NW_007732046.1:33032-70404 GCF_000696425.1 Galeopterus variegatus | reverse complement strand
AAAAAAAAAAAAAAAAAAAAAAAAAGGGAAGGACAAAACCAAGACATGTGAATGATGATACAGAAAAATTAAGAGGTAAAGAAATAGGAAGAGAAAAAAAGAGACAGAGAGAAAGAAACAATTACTATGAAACAAATTTTTACCAAGGCTGGAGAGAACCTTCTGCTTGTAACATGATCAGAGCTTCTGGCTTGCTGTGCCACTGTATTTCAGAATCCATTCTCTGCAAATTCTTGCCAAACCTGCTCCTTAAACTTAAGTAGCTAGCCATTTTCTCCACATTTTCTGGGCCCAGTCTTTGGGTGGCTCTAAGTGTGATATAACTATTAAACCATTTGCCTTAGGTCTTTCCGTTTGCTTGTTGTAACAACTTCATGGAAGTATAGTTGTTATATCTTCTTCCCCATCGCTAGCCATTTTCTCCACATTTTCTGGGCCCAGTCTTTGGGTGGCACTAAGTGTGATATAACTATTAAACCATTTGCCTTAGGCTGGTTTTTACACAGTATTCTTACAGACTCTGCCTATTAGAGTCTACATTTGATGTTTCGACTTCTTGAACACACTTGACATTTGTGGCCAGACAGAATCCATTTTCTCTTCTTTTGGAAATGGTATCAATGTTTCCTACTTCCCTGGACATGTGCCTGCCTGCCTGCCTTTATTTATTATTTATTTATTTATTTGTTTGTTTGTTTCTCTTTTATTCCTATAGCTCACATCCGTTCCCCAGCCTACCACAGAGCAAGTCACCATGATGTGCTTCATGTGTATCTTTTGTTTGTATGGGTAGGCATGTATTCTGGTTTACATAAATAGCATTATGCAACATATCACTTTGTTCATTTTTTGCTTTGGGGATGTATCCATGTTGCTACATGCACATCAAATCCACAGCTTCTATCAGCTGCATAATACTCCTTGGTGTCCACTATATTGTTACGTATCCACTTTTCCAGTAAAGTATTCCCAAATGTCTAGTAACTTGCTGCCCCCACAAACAGTGATGCCAGTGCATATTTTGATGTGCACCCACTCATGTACCTGTGTGAGAAATATTTTGAGGGACATAAGTACTCAAAAGTGCTGAGTTACAATACTTCCATATTTTGATTTGACTAAATAGTGCCAGATTGTTCTCCAGGACGACTGCAACAGTATATTTGCACCAGCAGTGTCTAAGGCTTCCTAACACAAAGCACAAAAATCCTTGCCAACACTTGACATTATCCAGCTTTCTAATTTTTTGCAGCTTAACTGGTGAGAGATGAATGTCATAATTTCTTTAGTTTGCATTTATGTAATCACAAAATAATTTGAGGTGTGGGCATTAGTGGTTTCATCCTCTATAAATCAGATGTTTACATTCTTTGCATATTTTTCCTTTGGTGTTGCTTTCTTTCTTTTGTTGATTTGTTAAAGCTGCTGCAGTGTATATGTTATTGGTCCCTTCCTGGGTTTTAGATATTACAAATATCTTCACCCATTTAACCACATGTTCATTAATGTTGTCCATGTTGTCCTTTGATGAGCAGAAATCCTGTAAGTGATGCCATCAAATTCATCCACTTTTCATTTTATGATTTTGCTTTCAAAAATTTATGATGATCTTCTTCCATCTCTGTTACAAAGATAGTTTCCTAAATTTTCTTTGATTCAATTTATAATTTCAGCTTTCATATTTAGGACTTTCATCTACTTGGAGCACAACTTTGAATTTGTATTAACTAGGCATCAGTTTCATTTTTTTCCATATAATAAGCCAATATTCCCAGCCTCATATGCTAATCAATCCATCTGTTCCCCATTTATTTGCAGTGCAACTCTATATCATATACAAAATTTTCCTGTTACACATCAGTTTATTTCTGAGACCTTCGTTCAGTCTCTTCAGTCTATTTATTTTTTCTTATACCAATAAAATACTTTTTAAAATAAATATTACTATGACTTGGTATTACTTCTTAACACTTGTTGGCCAAATCCCTCTGTTTTTCTCTTCTTAAGGTTGATTAAGCTATTTGTGGATTTTAATTTTTTCATAAAAATTTTGTGACAAGTTTAGTATATTTTTATCCAACTGAAATTAACTGAAATTAAGATAAAGGTTAATTTAGGGAGATCTGATACTTTTATGATATTAAATGATACCATCCCCAAAGCATGAACTGTCTCTTCTTATACAAATTATGTATTATGCTTTTTATTACAGCTTTAATTTCTCCATAGACATCTTGAATGAACTCAGTTACGTTAATTTCTTGATACTTCATACTTTGTGGTGGAATTGTTTCCATTATAATCTCTAGTTGATTGCTCCTGGTGTAAAGAAATATTATTAATTTACAAAAGTTGGTCTTGCATCCAGGACTTTGCTTATCTCATTTCATAGTTTTAATAGTTTGTCTATGAATTGTGTGTGTTTTATAAGATAGGTGGTCATTTCTGCAAATAATAAGAGATTTTTCTCTTTCATTCCAATCGTACAAATTTTTTTCTTTTTCTTTTTTTAAAAGCATTTTTCCTTCACTTACTGCCTTTTTCTTGTTCCATGTCTTTAAAAATGTGCTAAAATTCTCCATGAAATACAATGATTTCTATAGGCTTTTTGTACACCACTATTCCCAAATTAATAACATACACTCTAATCCTTTTTTTCTAAAATACATTTTTCATAAACAGGTATTGGACCTTTGAGACAAATGGCAAGTCAACAAAACCAAAAGATGAGCCCTGGTGACACTGAGTCCTGGAAAGAAACAAATCTATCCCTGCTCAATACAGTTTTGTATACCAAGAGAGTCCCTCAAGAAAAAGTGTCCAACTGGTTTCTGTCCTTTGTAATCGCAGATTCATAAAAATTTGGTCTTAACACCATGGCCTATAAAACTGGATCCTCCTTGGCTTGCTGCTGTCACTGACATCCTGCTCCCTAAAATGTTGCCCTTTTTCAGGCCTGAGGGAAACTGTTGACTCTGCAGCCCTCACCTGGATATCCTGAGCCCACATTTTCTGTTTGCTCTCACACGTGCTGAGACAGAGCACCTTAAGCAGTGCTTTGGTCTCACTTTCAGACCTTGACTTTCTTTGGACCCTGGGAACAACCAGCTTTTTCTTTAGCTCTCCACCTAATCAGCATGGCTAACGTTGCCCAGGTCACAGTCATTGATTCACAGGTAAAACAGAGATATACCTGTTATCACACACATTTATCACTTAATTTGTGACATTACTATTTCATAAACCTAATGAGAAAGAAATAGGAAAAAATACATCAGGTTTATATATAGTCATATCTATATCTAGATCTATAATGGTTATACATATGCATTTTTCCTCTAGTAAATTCTGGCACTCTCAATACCCCATTGAGCTTCCAGAACATATGATATCATTTCAAAGACATATGACAGAGAAACAATGTTTAGATTTCCAAAAGTGACACAAACTGAATTTTAACTGTAACAAACTGTTGTACCAAGCTATGTTTAAAAACTTTACATTTAGAAACAATGACACATGCTGCCAAAGTCTGTTTGAAGTATTCTTTCTCTGTACTATGTATAAAGACTTTCTATGTCCTTAAAGCAAAATTTACTCAGCGATAAAGGTATATTCAAGATTTTGAGTGTGTGTGTGTGTGTGTGTGTAGAATTTTAAAATATGCACGTAGTAATTCACCTCTACAATTAAGCTTGTAAGAATAAACTCAATACTTAAAAAAAAAAAAACACTAATATCATACATAGCTCTTTGGAACATTAAAATAAAAAGCAAGGGCGGGCCCCATGGCTCACTCGGGAGAGTGCGGTGCTGGTAGCGCTGAGGCTGCGGGTTCGGATTCTATGTAGGGATGGCCGGTGCGCTCACTGGCTGTGAGTGGTGCAGACAACACCGTGCCGAGGGTTGTGATCCCCTTACCAGTCAGAAACAAAAATAAAATAAAATAAAAAGCAAGACAAAACTTCCACCAAAAACTGCTCAAGGTCTGTCCTTCAACTTTCTTGGTAGAAATAGGACCAATACAGATATCAGGTACTCATGTGTTTCAGGAACTATAACATGGTCCCTCCTATGCTTCATTGAAAGTCAGGGTCTTTACTACATAATCAAAGAGCTTGAGGTCCCGTAGGCAATGCTATAACTGTAGACTCTGCATAACCACAGAGGCAGCCCCAGACTTGGGGGATATGATGAAATTATCTGAAAGGTTCAGGACTCCTCACAAGGAACTGACTTTTGAGTTAGTTGTTCATGACTGTTATGAAATAGGTAGAGTGTCCAGAGACCCATCTCAATGTCTCTTTTAAATGATGTTCTCTGACAGAATACTATTTGTTTCTGAAGTCACTAATACCAGATAAACTCCATATTTTTAATTTTAGATTTATTTGTCTCATGGTACTTAAAAACCACTTCATTATAATCCAAAGTTTTCAACTGTATAAAACCAATAATAATTGTAATACATGGACTAAATGAATCAATCATAAATGAATGATTCTTAATAAAGATCAGCAGAGTTAACATATCATATTGCTAGTAACTGAAACAGCTCCATACCTTGAAGGAACGAATGGTTGACATCTGTTAGCTGTTCCACTATCCTTAGGGTCTAGCACGGTGCCTGGGCATATAGACAAGCATCATGCTAAAACCTAAGAGACGAAAAGATATTTTCTGCTTTCAAGGAGCTCAGTCTAGTGAGAGAGCTGGAGAACCATGCAGTGTCTGCACAATAATAAAGCTAAATGCAGGGTGCCAAAGAAGCACAGATGAAGGGTACCTAGCCCCACCTGAAGGTTACACGGACAAAGTGTCATCTAACCTGAGTTGTGAAGCATGAGGTATAGCTGAGCAAAGACAGAAGGGCCATGTGCAAATACCTAACACTCCATGAAAATGACTAATGATTGCATATGGCTAGAACAAATTATACTTTAGGAAAACGGCAGGAGAGATGGCAGGGAATAGTTCTTGATTGCCACAAAAACTTTTCATTTTATCGTGGGCACACACACACAAAAAAATCATTGATTGATTTTTTTTCATAGAAATATGGTCTGATCTTTCCCAAAGAGTGGCTTAAATGGAGTGAGTGAGCGCAGACACCAGGCTGTATGTCAGTGATCCACACAGGAAGTGTTGAGTTTCTTGCCAAAGGCAGAGCCAGTGGAGATAAAGGGAAGGACAGCAGGTCTGACATGGAGTGTGTAGTGCGCACAGGGAAATGGCAGAGACAAGACAATATTCAGATGTGGGGCTTGACCCACCAGATAGTTCACGTTGACATTCTGTACGATTGGGACCACAGGAGTGAGAGCAGACTTAGGGGAGAATATGAGGATCTGTTCTATGGAGCTATGAAATGTGAGGATGCAAGGTTTGTTTCCTGGGTGTGCCTCTCTTTCTGATTGCACTGCTTGGAAGCCAGTAATTTTCTGCCAAAATTATAGTTTCCTACAGGGTAAATAAAAATCTCTTTCTACTAAGAGAGGGGGACAAAAGCATAGAAAGGAAAAAAAAAAAGAAGCTACTTCAATGAGTGGAATGTGCAATGAGGAAGAAAAAAGAAAAAGAGGGGAGTGAGAACCCCAGAAAGGGGCAAGAGAATAATCAGCAGCAACAAGAGGGAGCCAGACCTTAGCAGCTGCACAGACTTGACCTCGAGATGGCTACAGTGAAAATTTTCAAAACTCCTGTGACCCAGCAAACCCTGCGAGTAAAACTTCCAGAAATGGCTAGCAGTTCAGGAGGAGGTCAGAGACCTCAGGCACCTCTCCTTAGTAAACACCGGTTGTCTACCTGAGGAGCCAAGTAAAAGGATAGAGCAGGGCATATTTCACCCCTTTTTTTCACAGATGCAGACAGCTGGCAAATGTATAACTGGAGAAGTTTAACTGAAATATCAGGACTTATTTACATTGTATTTATAAAAAGTCAATTCTTCAATTGAGCTTGCAGACAGCTGGCAAATGTATAACTGGAGAAGTTTAACTGAAATATCAGGACTTATTTACATCGTATTTATAAAAAGTCAATTCTTCAATTCAGCTTAGGTCATAGTCCATACTTCATTTTTTGACCAATATTTAAAAATTGGATTTCATATAATTTCTGATTCCTCTTCAAAAATAATAAGATCTGACCACATAAGGCCCACTGTCCCCCAAGACACCCAAAGACAGGACTGAAAAAAGCCTCCCTCTTCAGATGGAGAACAAGCGAATTTTGGAGCCTCGGTCTAACATTCTTGGAGAAAAGGATCCTCTGGTCGCATCAATTATTTTCCATAGTGCAATTATATTCATTTGATGTAAGCACATTCACTTCCAGTAGAAATAAATTTTTAACTACAAGAGTCCCTATACTTATGAACTCCCAATTTATAAACTTTCATGTGTAAGAAAAAATCTGTGCTCTAGAGCAATAGTGCCTCACCGTTTACAAATGGTGTTCATTAGTCATATGAGTCTATGGTCACTTTGGTCTTAACAACCACAGGGTATCCTAGTCTAAAGAGACTGATGTAACCATGCTGGGTTTTGCAAAGCTGCACCATCATAGTTAACACATGATATTGAGATTAGGTGCAAAGGCAGTGAAGCAGAAAGTGCTAGTAAGAAGAGCCATGCTATTAGGATGCAAACAAAAGAAGAGAAAAATGAAAAAAAGAGAGAGAGATTGGGAATATTCCAAATGCACACAGAATTCACCTGAAAGAAAATGTGAATGACCTGGTGTGTGGTAAGAATAGGACCATGCAACAGACCCCGATTAGTTTAAAAGCAACAATATTTTTATCAGTACAAAAGTAAGCTCAGTCATTAAACGGTCATAGTGATAAATGTGTTAAGCATCTTCATACTTTAAGTAACTTTAAACACTGTTATAACACTATTATAAGAAATGCACATGTTCCAGAAGCCACCACAGCCTGGGCTCCACATTTCAGCAGCAGTTTGGAGATTGCGTAATTTAGTAATACTCAGCATAAGTTTGGGAGTCATTTTAGCACAACAGGAGGGCTTCTATTAAAATGTATAGCGCTGTATTTTGATGCAAGAAATATGAGTTTACCAAGCACATAAAAAATATAACAGCCACAAGCACAATGGTAGAAATTGGTATTGTTGGCTATTAGGCACCAACTTTATCTAAGTGAAAAGCTGAAAGCTCTTAAAGAGAGCACTCAGACCGAAAATTTTGCACATATATTTTCCTTATGACTAAGGGAAACTTCATTTTAGTCATGGCAAAATGTTTTCTATTTATAAAATTAATATCAACTTTTTCACATTCAGAGATTTATGGTCAAAAGTAAAATAGTCTGGCCAATCATACCCTTGACTGTAAACACATGCAAAGGCTTTAGAAATACAGACCTCCCCAATGTTATTAAATAAGAGGCTATTGTGTCTAGTCAATGGGCAAAAATCATTGTTTACTATTTTTGTATGATGGCGGTTTTCAATAGCGCTCTTATTTTTCCTTGTAATAGACAGCATTCCATTCAGCCAACCAAAAATTCCCTCCTTACTCATACTGGAGAAATTGTTCTGCATTCTAGTTCGCATAGTCACTGAGTTATGACAAGAGACCACACGCAGTTTAATCCTGCTTGCACCAGCAGTTCATCAGAACAGCTTTTGGACTTCAAATTCTCTTTCAGAGACACTTAAGCCTCACCATAATGACTTCTCTTACATTCTTAACATGTTAATTAAAACACATATTGGTGAATTATTTTTGGATTACTAGTAGCTCCATTCGACCAGGCCTTACAGCACAAGTCATTCCACTGTGTTCTTCAGTTTTCCTAGATCCTTTTAAACACACATAGTTACCTTGATAATAATTAGCTTATTTGTTCATGTTAGGGTAGCCCATAGTTATATAGTTAAATAATAAAAGTTTATCCCAAACAAAACTCTTATAGAATTGGTAGTCCTATGCATTAACTGTGTTAGCTAGATTTCATAATGTTTTACTTTTAATTACCATGTTAACCCCTTATTTTAAGCAACAAGCATTAAAATCTTTCTAACATAAGAAATATATGTTTCCTTGTCTCCTTAAGTATATTTTGTTACACATAATTTAAGTTTTGAACACTGGCTTGAAGTCATCATGATGAACATCAAGTTACTTGGGGCTGTCTGAGCCTTGGGTTGCTTATCCACAAAATGGGAATAAGAATACATTTCCCATAAGGTTGCTGGGATGACTGAGTTGCACTATTAACAGTTCTCAAACAGCGTAAGTCTGTCACTCATTTAGAAGGCTAGAGTGCTCTCAGAGTCTCCTGAGATAGATGAGACTTCGCCTCTACTCTAACAGCTCCAGACTAGTGCTCATTTAGAGGTCTCATGCCTGCTATTATTTCTACTGTCTGTCTATTTTCCTGTGATATAAGCTGATGTTATCACTGATATCCTTATGTTAGCCAGTGGTCTAACAAGTAAAAATAAGAGCGCAGGCTACCATTTCTAAAAAAGGGTCCTTCCTGTATAGAACACAAAGAGTTCTCTGTCTTCCCCCTGTAGCAAGAGAAGTGGGTTTCCCTAAACAAAGAGGTTCTTGAATGAAGACGGGGGAAAGGAGATGCTACAAACTGATCTAAGCCAATGTGGCCAATCACAATGGTCCAATTCTTTTGATAAACATACTTGCAACCTCAGCAAAACATGTGTGTGATGAAATCAAGCCCTAGACTGAGCTCGGCCACAAGTTCTAACATGCTCTGGACAGCAGGCGTGATGCTTAGATATACCATCATGCCACTTGTTACTGTAGATTCTTGAACTCCCCTCTCTATGTCTTTTTAGGCACTCCTGCCACCACTTTGCACGAAAGATTCATCATTCCAAAAGGCACAGCTTATCTTCTAGTCATATCAGAAGACAGAATGCTACTTTAATTGGTCCCATTGGAATTCTAGACTTAGGGGCTCTACTCTAAAGGTGTTAGCTGTTCTACTTTCAAGATTCTTATATGCTTCTCACGTAAAGGATTGAGGTACCTGTATAATTCTTAATAAATCTCACTCATCTCAACATTAAAGAATTATTTCTAATACCCATTTCACTAATTAATGAATTTTGTGGTTCATATTTATATGGCAATATTTGAAGTATTCTTAGTGACCACTTCTAGATTGCAGACTCCTTCTTATATAACTGACTATACTATGCCTACAGTGGAAAGTAAACTTGTACACACACACATATTACTGTCTCTACTGAAGTATTTTAAAAGTAAATAACAGATTAGTAATCGCAAGTAAGAGGGGATTTTGTGATTATTGTTAATTTTGTGTTCCCAGTAGTAGGTGAAAAACAGAGAACAAAAGGCAGAAGAAGCTTACAACCAGGAAATATAGTTCCCATAGCCTTGGGTACTATGCCTGGGACTTCCATAGAAGTTCAAGGCAACTGAAGATTTGACCTGTATCTCACAAGAGCCACAGAAAGGCCACCAGACTGGGAAATGAGCACCTAAGACCCCGTTCTTCCTGCTGTCCTAATCCTGCTTACTGCTCTCCCCTCTCTCTTTCCTATTTCTTTCTTCTTGGGCCACAAATCTGCACAGAGCAGAAAACTGGTTGCAGCAGCTCCTACTCTAGTTATGATACACTGTCTGTTTGATTTTGACTCATCCTGGATCCAAATGCAATCCAGTCAGCTTAAATTAATCCTCCCCTCCTCTAACTTGTTGATTCTAATCTGCTGTAAATTTGAACATTAGAATAGTCTGTATTATTTTTGTGTGTGTATAAATACATACATATATGTGTGTATATGTTTGTTTGTTTGTTTACATGATACATGAATGATTCTGCAGAACAGAATCACCTGAGGAGACTTTTAAAAATATACTTGTCTTATCCCACACATCTACTATATCAGAATCTCTGCAGGGGGACCCAAGCATATGTGTTTTTTGGGGGGTGGAAGTCCCTATTTGGTTGTGATGTACAGTCTTGGTAAAGATCCACTGGAGAACTGCCAGTTTCCAGTAATGATGAACTAGGTTTTCAAAACAATCTTCCTCCACTAAGAAATGGAGGAATCTATTTAACAATCTAAAAAATGCTGGATAGTTTTTTTAAAAATAAATCTCTTTAAAGACATCAGAGAGTTGACAAGGTAATGAGGAATTATCAGGTCAGTACTGAAGGAAAAATTGGAACCCTGACAGATTAGCTCCATGAGTCTGTTTGTGCTGCTGTAAGAGAATACCCGAGACTGGATGGCTTAAACAACAGAAATTTATTTCTCACAGTTCTGGAGGCTGAGAAGTCCAAGACCAAGGTGCCAGCAGGCTTGGAGGGCTGCTCTCTGCTTCCAAGATAGCACCTTGTTGCCGTGTCCTCATAGGGCACGAGGAGAGGGGCAAAAAAGAGCCAATTCCCTCCATTGAGCCCTTCATTAGAGCACTTATACCATTCATGAGGGTGGGTCCTTCATGACTCAATCACCTCCCAAAGGCTACACTTTCCAGTATTGCTGCCTTGGGAATCAAGTTTCAACATGAATTTTGAAGGGGCAAAAACACTGAAAGCATAGCAACTGCATTTGCCAAATCTGACAAATTTCAAAGTTCCTGCAGATTTGAACTTTTGTCTTCATGGCCTCACTAGTAGAGGGTTACTCAAAGTCCCAGGCTGACAAAGAGCAACTGCATTTGCCAAATCTGACAAATTTCAAAGTTCCTGCAGATTTGAACTTTTGTCTTTATGGCCTCACTAGTAGAGGGTTACTCAAAGTCCCAGGCTGACAAAATGTGTGAAGATCTAATAGATCATCCAGGAAGAAGCAATACAGAATCTTTTTGGAATTCCAGCTTAAACTCAGGGTATAGGTGAAATAGAATGGAGTCATAGCCCAGATTGGCATTGCCAGAATCCTCCAAAGAAACTCAAGCCCTAAATTTGGTTGGTGCTAGACTCAAAGTGTCTATGGTGCCTGGCAGAAGTAAATATAGACTCTCTCTAGAAGACGGTACCTTCACTCCAGAACTCAACTAAATGTGACTATGTCCCAAAACGTACTTCTGTTCATTAAAAGAATCACAAGGAAACAGAAAAGGCAAGCCACCAAATGGGAGAAGAATTTGAACACATGTAACAAAAGAGTAGTATTCAGAAGTTAGAAAGACCTACACAAGATTTATATAGACACTTCACAAAAGAGGAAATCCAAATGGCAAATAAATACATGCAAAGGTGCTCAACCTCATTAATAATCACAGAAATCCAAAATAAAATCACAATCAATGACACTACACATCCACCTGATTGCTTAGTATTAAAGCCTGAGAACGAGACATGCTATTTAGAAATGAGGAACATTAACTCTCAAACCCTTTCAGTATAAACATAAATTGGTAAAAGCCACTTTGGAAGCCATTTAGCCTTTTCCAGTAGAAATTCCACTCCTCGGTATATACCATACAAAAATTCATGCACAGGGAACATCAAAAGACATCTGTAATGATGCTCACAGCAGCATTGTTCTTAATATAGCCCAAACTGGAGACAACACAAATGTCCACCAACAGTAGAATGGACAAATAAATAATGTATAGGCACACAATGGAATATTAAATAGCAATGAGAATTTAAAAACTACAATTATACATAACAATATGAATAAATCATTACTGGAAATGAAAAAAGCAAGTTATTAAAGTATCTATAGTATGTTTTCATCAGAGTATCTATAGTATGATTCCATATGCACAAAAACCAAAAACAAGTAATATCAAACATTGTTTAGGTATGCAAAAATAGGTGATAAAATTGTAAAGAAAAGGAAAGAAATTGGGGATTGGGAGAGGTTATAACTGGAAAGGGAAACACAGGAGAGGTGGCAGTGTGCCTTTTCTTGACCTGGTGGTGACTGCAAGGGTTTGTGCTTTATAATAATTCATTAAACCATACTTGCAGCTTTACAGACTTTCCTGGTTGGTTGCATGTTATTTTTCATAATGAAAACAACGTTACGGGAAGAGGAAAAAAGAGAAGAGAAAGGAGGAAGAGGAAAAGAAGAAAGGAGAAGGATGAAGGGGAGGGGAGGAGAAGGGCAGGGGTGGACAGGAGGAAAAGCAAGTGCACTAAGTTAAATCCCAAGTTCCATGAGACAAGCAACCATATCTTTTCCTTTGAGTACACAATGTCGTACCAGTTCTTACTACATAGCACCTTCCAGTAAACCCTCTTCACTGTCCCACTGTTCATCATAGTCATAATGTGGCTATTGTCCGACTATTGGTTCTCTTTGATAGCTTTCTTAATCATCAAAAAAATGATGACACAATGCGTGCTGCAATGAGTATTCAAGGACCAGGGGAATGACCAAGATATCACAGGATGACACTTGCTCAATACAATTTTAGCTTTGTTTAACCTCATAGACAGCATTCTTATAGGCATGATAACAACCTCAACTATGGCTTGTTTTTCACGGGTATTGCCTATAAATCCCCCCAATGCTGAACAGTGCTGATAATACGATAATCAATGCCATGGTCGCATGACTCTTCTCTCCCTAGCCTCAGCTGAAGTGGTGCTACAATATACGTATACTCCCATTGACTTGTTTTTTAAATATCTTTTAAAAACGTAGTTGGAAAAATGTGGCTGCCAATATAACCCAATTCATACCTTCTAACAGATTGTGAGGTAACATTTTAGGAGCCAAAGAATAGGATTCTTTTAAATGTGGAACTTTAATTCAGAATTCAAGATTATAGATATTGGAGAGGTAAGGGAGAAAAGACCAAACTTTTATTATAACACTTGTTCAATATGCTGTATTCTTTGAGGGCACTTTGGTATCAATCAATGCACTGGATTTAGAAATTGACTAATCAGTCCCTGACTGTCTTGAAGGAGAATTTCTACTGAAGGTTAGGAGTTTGCTTTACTTGAAACACACTCCCCAAAAAGAAATGGTTTATATTCCTTGTCATGTGCAAATCTTTTAAGTTATTTGTAGTTAATCTTATACTACTCCTAATTGCAGTCCCCTCAACCCCAAATACTGATGTTTATGCTACCAGACTCTCCTGAATCTTTTTTTCCCCTACAACAAAAAAACTTGCCCACATCTTCTGCCCCATCTGAGTGATCTATCCAGTTTCTGGAGTTCTTGCTTAATATCTCTATAGAACTACAATTCTGAGAGAAGTAGTCCCCCAAAACATATGCAGTAATGTCACCTAATTCATTTCTGATGAATGCATATCCAGCTTGAAAACTGTGAGCAATGGTGAAATCAGCCTCCAATGAAGAAGGATCCATAATCTGTGCAGCTTAAATTATAAGGACATTTTAATATTAATTCTTGTAAATAATACCAGTTGACCCTTGTCATACATTTTAGAGACATGCAAAACATCTCTAATCTCTCAACCTCATGCTAGTCCATCATATATATCTGAAGAGAGTCATATTTTCTTATTTTCAGGTTGTACATATTCTGTTCCTTCCACTGTTTTTCAAAGGATATGGCTTTAGGGTCCATCATTGGATTCATCCCTCGCTCCATTCTGTAAATGTTCTCTTCAAACTAAAGTGCCCAAATGAACACAGTATTTCATACCAAGACCATGTTTCTATTAATGCAGCCTAAAATAAAGCCTATTTTGGCAGCAATGTTACACTCTTACCTGAAAATCAGTCGACAAACACCTCAGAATCTCTCTCTCGTGCGATTATATTTGTAAGTGATTAATTTCACCTAAGTGACTGATTTCAGTCACA
This sequence comes from Galeopterus variegatus, assembly GCF_000696425.1. NCBI lineage: Eukaryota > Metazoa > Chordata > Mammalia > Dermoptera > Cynocephalidae > Galeopterus > Galeopterus variegatus. The sequence continues at coordinate 56,636 of NW_007732046.1, read as the reverse complement.
ATCATATTTTATAGGTAATTGATTTCAATAAAGTTCAGTTTTACACTTATACGTAATAAATGCTATCCTGTTAATTGTAGAATAAGTTTTGAGTTGCTTGAAATATTTATCTTTATTCCTTCAACCAAGAGTTAACTCAGTTAACATTTGTGGGGTATCTACTGCTTTGTAACACAACAAATTGGTTATGTTATTTTAAAGATAAGGAGACAGAGGTCTACAGACTTTAACAGTAACTTGGAATCAGCGTTCTTACCTAGTTTGTGTGACTCCAAAATCTGTGCTCTACCTTCCTGACCTTTATTAATCATCCCTCTACTTTAAATATAAAAAAAATTAGCAAGTCGGGCTCCTAGTCTTCACTCAAGGCCATTGGTAAACTTCTGAATAGGACAGGACCTGAAGATGGAACCTTGAACATATCACTAGAAACCTCCCACAGGGAGACACACTCATCCATTAAGCAACTTCACAACTAAGAACTAAGCTAACCATTTCTATCAAGCCCATATTTTTCCATCTACTCTGTAAGAGTATCACAAGAAATTTTGTAAAACCAATCCAAACTTACCACATACATAAGCTCCCTGTATCCCCAATCAAGTATAACTGTTTACAAAGACATGTCAAATTAGTATGGCATGATTTATTCTTGGATTCTAGAAGCCAAGTCATCTCATATTAATCACTGATACTTTTCTAAATGCTCACAGTTTCATAATCTGCTTTGAAATTTTTTTGAAGTTTGAGATTAAATTTACCAATCAGTAATTGATAAATTATCTTATTACCCCTTTTGGAAAATTAACTTTAATCTCAGAACCTCGTCAGTTCCTTGAATCTGTAAAGATGACTAATGATGCTTCCAAGATCCCTGTATGGTAAACTGAACTCAAGACTGAACTACTTCATTGCCTAAGGGTTCCCTTACTATTTCCACATCTCTTAAGGCATCAAATTGCTGTTAGCCAGGTTTGTTCTACCTCTAGAGTTTGAAGCTCTTTCTCCTTGATTTAAAAAAAAAATCAAAGCAAAACAATTATCGAGTATTCCGCTTTCTCTTCGTCATCTAGGAACAGTGTATAACAGGCCTCAAACGTAAGACTCTTCTCCACGGTCTTCTGAAACTAGTTTCACGTGCCTTTTTAGTCAGGATGTTGTATGTTTTGGATTTGCTTTGAACTTTCTGAAACCAGTTTTAAAAGATTTCCCCCTCTATTATAACCATCCTAAGTTCCATACTTTTCAGGGACTGCACGATGTGTTGTCCTGAATCTGGGAGTCCAAGTCACTTGCAATCCCCAAACTCTACATTTCCTTGTAACCACCCGCATCAGCACTTGGATATTCTGAATATGAACCAAATGTTAGCTGATAAGAAAGACACTAAATGCATTATAGCAACTTATACAAATACCAGGAAATGACAGAAGTGTCAACAGATAAGAGTCCTGGGGTGGGGGGAGATAGAAATATAGATCATGGGAGCTCTGTATATCACCAACAGGAGAAAACCAAAGCACTACAGCCATACTCTTCAGGGCATATATCCAGAGAGTGGCTCCTCCAAATGCAGCTTTTTTCTCTCCCATTTTTTTTAATATGGAATATTTATGGTTCTCAGGAATTTACATAAAAATTTCTTTAAAAAAGAATACATGCCAACATTTCCCACTGCGTGGAAAAAAAGTAGCAGTTAAATTAACTATTTCAACCCCAAATTCACCTGTATGTTTTGGAAACTAACAAACAATATACCAAGTAAACACACACATATATATGAATATATAGGAAAATAGTGGTATGGAATGTTACAAAAGGAAATGTATTTTATGAATATTTGCAAATATTCTTACATAATACATTATTAAACATGCTATATTATATAAAATAATATGCAATGAAATATTACATATTATAAGTCATATATCATACATTATATTTGCTATGATCTGAATGTTTGTGTACCCCTAAAATACTTAGGTTGAGTCCTAATCCCCAATGCAATAGTCTTAAAAAGTGGGGTCTTTAGAAAGTAATTAGGTCATGAGTCAGAGCTTTCATAAATAGGATTAGTGCCCATATAAAAGAGTCCTGAAGAAGCTAGTTCTCCCCTTTAGCCATGTAAGGATGAAGAAAGATGGTGCCATCCATGAAACAGAGAGTAAGCTTTCACCAGACACTGAATTTATTAGTGCCTTGATCTTGAACTTCCCAGTCTCCAGAACTGTGAGCAATAAATTTCTGTTGTTTATAAATTACCCAGTCTAAGGTATTTTGTTGTAACAGCCTGAATGAACAAAGACAGAAATTGGTATGGAGAAGTGAGGTATTGCAATAACAAATACATTAAAATGTGGAAGCAGCTTTGGAACTGGGTAATGGGTAAAGGCTGGTAGAGTTTTGAAGTGCAAACAAGAAAAAGCCTACAGTGCTGTAAATAGACCTTAAAGGGTGATTCCGTTGAGAGCTCAGAAGAGAGCTGTAGAGAAAGCCTCAATCTTCTTAGAGATTACCTAAGTTTTCATGTTCAGAATGTTAGGTAGAAATATGGATGGTAAGGCCATTCTAATGAGATTTCAGGTGGAAATGAGCAACATAGTATGAAAACCAGGGAAAAGGCCATCCTTGTTATAAAGTGGCATAGAATTTGGCAGAATTGTGTCTGTTTCTTAGTGTTTTACGGAAGGTAAAACTTGCAAGCAATGAAATGGGATTTTTGGTGGAAGAAATACCTAAGCAAAGTGTTGAGGATGAGGCATGTCTTCGCTTAATTGTTAATAGTAATATGTGGGAAAATACGAATACTTTAAAGACAGAATTGATAATCGAAAGGGAAACAGAACTTAAAGATTTGGAAAATTCTCAGCCTGGCAATATCGTAAAGAATGAAAAGCCACGTTCAAAAGAGAAACCAACGGTGTCACCAGGTGACCCTTTGATAAGGAGATTATTATAGATTTGTGGAAGCCAGGCACTATTCACCAAGATGATAGAAGAATGATTCCAGAGGCATTTTGGAGATCACTGGGGCTGCCATTCCCATCATAAGCCCAGAAGGCCAAGGCATTGGGGACAAAAATACATCAAAAGAGAGGTCTTGGGCACCTGCAGGACCTTGGCACTTGATGCCTGGCACTACCTTAAGTTTATGCTTCCCATATTCCAGCACAGTGCTCCTCAGCAGCCCTAGGTGTGCCACCAGTGGACACAGTGGTGGCCACTCCTTCACAGAACACAGACAGTAAGCTTCAGTGGTATCTGTGTGAAAATTAAATGTTTTAATAGCACTGGGCCTGGGACCTAGCATATATAGCACCCAATCAGTGATGTAATGATGATGATGATGACAACAATGATTACACAGTTAAAACCATTCAGCACAAGATCATTTTTAGTGCTCCAGACCAGGCATGTTTAGAATATATTAATTATAGAATCAGATGTGCCAGGAGCAACTATATGTTGTCGATTGTTTTAGGAATAATAATCAAGAGCATTAAAGTGTGTAGCTATCTGTTTCACTGTCCACAGAATCTGCTGATCAGAGGCTTAACAACGTGGGCCTTACCAGACTATTTCTGGCTCTCCTATTCTATATTCGCTATTTGAGATCCAAATGGAAGTTGCTACGCTATTTGCTGGAGAACAGAAAGGCTAGGGATGAGTACAGGCAGCTCCAGCAGTAACCAGGTCTCTCATTCCTCTAGTTTGCATGAAGCCATTGACAAACTTGGCATCATTCACTTGAGCAGCTCTACCCTCCCCCATCTCTCCACATTCCTCAGTCCTAGCTCCTCTTCAATCCTCTTCCATCTCAGCGAGCCCTAGACTCACTACTCACTTGGAGAATCCATGATCTTTCAGTGTTTTCATTCACATGTGTGGACAGCCAGGTGACTAAAACAAGGTACAGGTGACGTCAATAAACGCACACACAAAAACAAATATGCAACAGAGTATAAATCAATCGTTAAGTACACAAAGCAATTTTCTCACCAAAAGAGAAACTAGTATTTCGCCAGTTTTTCCGTGTAGTTGAAGTGAAACTGTCTCTGATTTACCCCCATGTCATCATTTTATCATTTCAATTTAATAACATGGATTGTGAAATAATCAATTCCCAAGCAACATAGTAGGTGCTTTCATATGTGTTATCTTGTTTAATTTTTTAACAACTTAGCCAAGGTATAATCAACATAAATAAACTGTATTTAAAGTAGACAATTCAATATACTTTGGTATATGAAGAAATCACAGAAATTACCACCAGAATTAAGATAATGAAGATATGCTTCATCCTAAAAAAAACACACACATTACCTCTCATGCTCTTTTGTAACCCCTCCCTTAGCTCCTCCCTAACCCCCAATTTCGGGCAACCACTGATATGTTTTTCCTGACTATAGATCAGACTGGACTTTCTAGAATTTTCTATAAATGGAGTCATACATTATGTACTTTTTTGTGTGTAGCATCTTTCACTCAGTGTAATTATTTTAAGATTCATCCACATTGTAGCACATATCAATACTTTATTCTTTTTATTGCCAAGTAATATTCCACTGTATGGATATACCACAATTTATGTACCATCTATTGATGGATATTTTGGGATATCTTCAGTCTTAGACTATCACTAATAGGCTATTATAAATACAAGCTATTGCAGACATTTGTATATGATTCTTGGTATAGACAAACCTTACCAAGGTGTAGTAAAATTTCTCTTGGGTAAATACTTAGGAGTGGAACAGCTGGAATATGAAGCAGATATTTTTTTTTAACTTTTAAAGAAACTGCCAAACTATTTTTCAAAGTGGTTGTACCATTATGTATCCATCAGCAGTGTATGAGAGTTCCAGTTCCTTCACATCCTCACAAACATTGAGTATGGTAAGTCATTTATTATGAGCCGTTCTAAAGGTGTACCTTTTTAAATTCTCACTCTTTGAAAAAGATATATAATCCTCAGATCACAGATCCGAAAAGTGAAACTCTGCTGATGTTTTCCTCTAAATGTGATAAAAATGTCCCTTCAAAGTACACAAAACAGTGTTCTAATATATAAAGATGTCAAAATTCTTATGCTATTTAATACTAAGTTGAACTCCCTTTCTATAGATTTATGTCACAGTAAAATTAGCACACAAGTTGAGTTTTAATCCCATGTGTAGACTAGAACATGAAATAGTATTAAAACTAAACACCTTTTATAAGGTCAGAAGGTCCAGATTTTGTACTATAATCATATAGAGTTAGGCAAGCTGAGATACCTTCTTAGTATAATTATCAAATATTAGTAACATTATGAACACTTCACATATCAATTTATCTCAAATGTTATTATGAGTGATTCCTCTGGAGGGTAGAATTTTATTAAAAATTTAAAGTTTCCAAGGACACCACTTGGCATAATTTGTGCTTGTGAAATTTCAACCAGCTGAAATGTGGTGACCATTATAAATAAGTAAGCAAAAATGGGGAGGGAATAATTTTGCCATCTCAGTGACAGCAGCAGCCAAGAAAATTACTGAATGTCATAAGTGCCACAATGTGGCATTGTTGAAGAAGTCAAGTAAAAAGACAAGGTTTACTATCTATGTGAAAACCTGCAACTCACAAATACCTGGGCACAGCAATACTTGAGAAGAAAGCAATAACATGATGGAAACTAGACAGGAAAAAATAATTCAAATTCACTTAGTAAGGTTTTAACAAAATAGCCAGCGTTAAAGTGCTGCCAATTTAAGGCCATTGCTTAAAAAGGCAAACATTCCCCTAATGTTCACTGGATCAAAGTGATATGATCACAAAATAAAGTGCATTCAGAAACATACAAGGAAATGTAATAGCAATATAGAGACAGGTACAAATCAGATTCTTTTTTAAAGACTTCACACTCATATCATAAAAAAATGACAATCTGCAGATTATTAATACTGCCAAAATTGGAGAAAGTTCTTATGGTTAAAATAAAAGCAAAATATGCATACATATACAAGGGTAACAAAAGACTATTTTTTGCTTGTAGGAGCACTGTAATTTTATTTAAATGGTAGGTGTTACTGCAGAATAGAGATTGGAACTGCATTTAAAAGACATTCAGTTCTACACTTCACATATAGTACTCATCTTTAAAGTGTTGGCAAGAAAAAAATGCCCACAGGAAAAAATAAAAGGAGCAAATTATTTTAAAATGATCCAAACTATAATAACCAAAGAAACACTTTATCTGTTCACTTTTTTCCCACTTCAGGTAAATTTGAGATGCATTCCCCTTAAAGAAAACAGAAGCTACTATCAAGAATTGATTTAGTCTAAGATATTGTGTACCTAAGTCCCACATTTTGTAAAGAATATCATAGCTATTTTTTCAATGTGTGGTCTGTGGGAAATTGGGAGGTAAAAACCACAATTTGATTTCTTACATTTAAATAGGAGCAATGTTCAAAATAATCATGTGTATGAAAAGTGGATATTTCTGATGCAAATAGAAAGGGACAAGCACAAGTTTGGTCTTTTTTTCTTTTTACTTTACTAAGCTTTAAGAAAAAATGAAGCTGGTCTCCAGAACTCTTCTATATTACTCTATTGAAGCAGTGGATTTTAAATCATCTGCAGCTGCTGTCTACCCACAGAAAAGGAGGTGTACAATTTGATTAGAATTTTTTAAACACATAGTATTATTTTTATTCCATGCATTGGTATATTTTTACATTGATGGTGTAACTAAGAAGAGACAGTGAAACAATCAAGCTAGGGGCTGTAGCTTTTTGTTCACAACAATTCATGAGTTGTGCTCTGAATTCACTAAGATCCAAATGTCCCCTCCAACACAAGCAGATTTTTACTGTGGCCATTTTAAATCAAGCATATTAGCAGTGTGCAAATTTCTGTGCTATACAGTAATTAAGTTTGTTTTAATGCCCTAAAATACAGATGTATTAACAAATATTTTAGGTTTAAATCCCACCTGTAATTCAAGATTAACATGCTGATTTTACAAAAGAGGACTCAAAATTTCAAAAAGTTATTTTAGACTATTTTCAAGTTTTATTTTATTCATATAAAACAAGGGTCATGATTTATAATGTATATTATATAGTAGTGTATACTTTAGTCCACACAATTACTGTATTCCTTTTTAACTCCTGCCACTAAATAACATCTATAAATTCCTGGGCTGTCTGGGATATTTTTTGGCCTTTTATTCCCCTTCAACATACAGACTCTTCAATATTTATTATCATTGTATAGATAAAATGTTGCACAGTGATTTACGTATTTATTTCAAATACAGTGTTTTATCAATCAATACTGTACCTCCACAATGAATATTAAAAACTTTGATATTGACTTTCTATCTGATTTCTGTTATGGAATTCATATTTGTAAAGGCAGAGAGCTTTCTCTCTCTCTCCTTCTGTGTATGTGCACCTGTCTAGCTGTTATTTGTCTCTGTCATTGCCAGCGTCTTTTATCTTGGGGTTATTTTCTTGAGGAATAGTCTCAAAAATAGAAGCCAAATGGAAGAATGAAAGGATTGATCATGGTGTAATCGTCTCAATATCATGAAAAATTCTTCCAATTTATAATAGTACAAACAGCAATATGTGAGTTTGCACATGTCCTTACAGACTCACCAAAAATCAGGTTTGTGATTTAATAATTTAGTAGATGGACAGCAGTTCAATACTTGTTTTAATTTACATTTCCATAATACTACTAAGTTAAACATTTTTCCTTTCAACTTTGATATTTGTTTTCATTTATGTGTACGTTAACTTTCATTCTCTGAACATCTGTAGTTGGAATACCAACCTTATACATTTTCATTAATTCTCTAAATGACATCTATATCAATTTTCTAGTAACTAACTGTATCAATAGTTCCTCAAACTATTAAATTTGTTGAGATTCTAAATACAGAGAAAGCCAGGAAATGTCACCCCTAAACCATTTTCCTTTTTATATATCTCTTTCTTTTATTTTTACATATTTTCAATATAATTTATATTTATTTATATATTTTTTTAAAATTTACATTTAATTTATTTTATATATTAAATATGTCATCCTGTTATTGAATCAAATGAGCTAAGGGATAGTTCTTCCTCTGTTTCCTCACCTCATTTTCACAACAATGTGTATTAAATACTTCATGCTCATATTATATTCTCTTCTAATATTTATGCAATAAATACTAATAAATATTTCTTGAATCTATAATTTAACATGGTCTTTTCTTCAACATGAGTACTACTAGTGTAACTTAAGAATGACTAAACATTTTGGTGACTCTAAGGTTGAAATAAATCAGTCTGAAATCGCTTCAAAATCAGAGTTCTCTTCTAATGTGAAATTATAGCAAAATTGATTAACTAAGAAACAATGATAAGTAAAATAATTTGGAATATTCCCAAGCTTGATATGAAAACAATCACTGAAGACACTTAACAGAACACCAAATGTTCTAGGATACTCATTATTATGAAAATTTTCGACATTTTTAAGGCCAAAAATATAAAAAGTATTCTGTGGACTGCATATTTTAGTTATAAACTCAACTTTCAACTTGTTTAAAGCAGTAGAGTTAACTGCTTATTGGTAGGTGGCAAAAAGGAAAAAGTTTATAAAGGAAGGCAAACAAACAAACAATTTACTAAGATAACTTTAAATGTGTTAGCTGGTCATATTAGTGTATGTGTTTCTTCCTTAATTATAAATGCTCTACTCTTCTTTCATCTATTGATATATAAATGACAGCAATATACATATGTGTAACACTCTTCTAAACAAGCAAACAATTTCTCTGGCTAAATGATACCTCCCAGTAGAATTACATGATATATTATGTTGGCATGAATTAGTTTGTTAGGTAAATAACCTTAAATATGAAATAGCAATCAACAAGTATACATAAAAATCATTTAAATGTGTGTATGATGCTTTCCTGAATTGAGTGATTCTAGTTTGTCACCTTAAGGTAAATTCCCCAACTCCTGAATATGGAAATTAGTATGAATGCTTAATTATAACAATATCAAAGTTTTTAAATGAGTTCTTTAATTATTCATCACTTCATAAACTGCTTTTTCTTTTTGGTGGGAAATGCAAAACTTGTCTATTAAAATTTTTGGATGCAGAACCAAAAATTCCTTTAGCTTGTGAAATAGAAAAATTGAATGTTTTGGAAAGAGTTCTGGAGCTAATGATATTAATTTGATAGTCATCAGCCTATAAATGATATTTAATGTCATGAGACTGAAAGAGAGCCTAGCCATAAGTGCAAACAGAGGACTAAGTACTGGTACTTTGGGCTCTCCAACATTAAGAGGTCTGGAAAAAGAGGAGGATCAAGGGGTCACAGGCCCCAGAGAAGCTACACTACCTCTAAAGCTCTGGGTTAGGTGAAGCAAAATGAAGACAAAACATCAACCCAGTAGATAAGCAACTTGAAGGTCACTGTTGAACCTGACCAGAGTCCTAGTGGAATGGTGGGGATAAAAGTCTGATTGAAGTATGCTTAAGAGATAAATAAAGGAGAATTAAAGACAAGTATAGACTTGTTGAGTCTGATTGCAAAGAGCAACAAAGGAGCTAGAGGGGCAAGAGGATTTGGGGTATTTTGTTAAGACAAATGAAAATTTATAACAATGAATTCTTTATAAGGTTCCCAGACAACCTATTTCCTTAATCAAATTTAAAGCCCTAATGAGGAAGGCCATTAAGAAATGATGACTGGGCTAAATGCAGGAAAATATTTTTGCCTAGAAAACTTTTAACACTTAATTAGGCCACACCTATTATCAAATTCATTAAAATTTATAGGGATTCTAGCTACATATCAAAAGCAGCAGTCAAGTCCCTTTCCTAAATGAGACTGGGGTAGTGCGAAATCCCCTGAGGGACACTACAAGAACAGGTAAAAATGCAAAGCTGTTCCAAGTGGTCTTTTAGGAAGATATTAGGATGTCTTGTAAACAAACTACATGAAAGTGATAGATTAAAATCTCTTTGGTGATAACTGATTGGTCAAATGTAGTAAGTTTAATTCAATAAAATAGTGGTGTAGGAATGACATTATCTAACACTGGTTCAACCTGAAGTTTAAAATGATCTCTGGAAGGAATGGTTTAAATGTCTGTCTGGAGTATCAGAACTGTACTGTAAGAGCATAAGAAATATGGTCCGACCATGCTCTAGCTAGAGCTTTATACCACCCTGTCACTTCCAGAACACCCTAAAACTTTTACGAAAGGGGCTACTTTGCAATGACTATAAAGGGTGATTAATTCAAACTACCCATGGGGGCCACAATCAGTTGGTGGCCTTCTTCATCCTCCTGAGCTCAGGGAACCTCAAGGCACTTCGACTGCTACAGAGACACACACCACTGGAGGAGCAGCTAGTCACCTCAGCTTTCCTGTTCTTCCCAACCTGCCCAGGTACCATGACCTAGAAGTGGTGACCATAAAATGGGACAGATGGCAAATGCATAAATATTTATTTGACATATCTTTGCCAAGATAAACATGATTTTGAGGTAATCAGTGGTTAATACCAAAATCCTGAAGACACAGAGACACAAAACCTCCCACTAAAATTTAAGCTGGACCCAACCAATACGTACCAGTAACAGAGACATTCAATCGGGTACAGCTGTAACTACAGAACTAAATGCCATACAAATCTTGCCACATATTAAAACTTAAGGCATTCCAGAAACCATCATGAAAATATATGTACATTTAAATACAAAAAATTGCCCTCAGAAAATGTCCAAGTTGTAAAAATGTCAACAGAAATTTTAACAACTAAAATAGACAAATATCAGCTATCCTCATTTGGAAAACTTTATGTCTTTGAAGACATGTCTAACATGAAAATTTGCCCCTATAATCTTTTTCTTTGAGAATTGCACTTTTCTGACAGCAATATGCAGTTCCACGCAGTTCCACCCACTTCCCACTGCTTTTCAGACTCGTGGCAGAAGTGCCACCAAAATACACATACATATTCATAAGCTGTCTGAAGCATTAATTCCACACATGGCAATGTATACTTGCATCTGTGGTTAGAGCTTCTAATTTGCAAGAGCAAATATAATGTGTCTAAAAATCCTGATGACTGAGCCTTTCAAATTGAAGCCCAGTTCAAGCCCAGGACATTAAGGATCCATGTATACATAATTTCGAGCAGCAATAGGCTAAATAAAGTCTTCTGACTACCTAATACAATTCTCTTCAAGTCAGTATCACTATATGAATATGATTATTGTCCATGCTAATTTCTCTAATTTACTTCTTACATATATTTCAAGTTATAAATATTCATAATCGAAGTCCTCTGGTAATGTCCCCTCCAACTAGTCTAAACTAAATTGTGCTTGTTATAATGTAAATCTGTTTTTTCCCATTCTGGTTTATTAAATGGCCAATAAAAATAGCTTGCAATATCTTTTCAAAATAAAGAAATAACCTAATCTTTTTTTTTCAGTGTACCATGGTCTATTGTTTGAAAACTTGAAAATAAAAAAATTCAGATAATCTTCCAAACTGATTCTTTTTCTTTCCTTTTATTTTTTGTAATAATCTCACCAGTAGTTGAGGTGATCTACTCCCTCTGCTCTTGAGTTCTAATTTTGCTTCAGAAGCCTAAAAGAGCAGATCTCACTTTTACTCCTCTTTCTTGGGTGGGAGTACCTCCATGATTTAGCAACTGCTTAAGAAAAGCCTTGGTTTGCTAATTCAGAATTCTTAAGCAAAGAAATTTGTACATACTAGGTGTTGGACAAATAAAGAATTAAAGGATTGGCATCAACCAAAAATACTAAAATAGTATGCAAGAATCAAGTTGTAGACTTGCTAATTTCTTGGCAAATTTCAATATGACGAACATCATTAAAAGGTGAAAACCTCAGTTAAACAAGTAATTGTTTTAACATGGTTAAACAAGTGATATTTTAATGAATCAGCTTTGTAAATCTTGGTGAAAGAAAACAAATTGTTTCTCCACTAATATTTAAAGATGACAAATCACTTTGCTTTTTGTTTACTTGTGTTGATTTTATTAATCACGCCAGTGGTTCAAAATAGATACCTGACATTGCTCAGGGTTTCCTGAGAAAAGCAAATTGCCATAGTTGGAATTTTATTTATAGCATACAATTTTCTTCTCCTAAAAGGCTACAATAGCAAGGACTAAACATGTTTTTTAAGGAATCTTGCAAATGAACACAAAATGTTTAGAAGCCAAACAACTTTCTTCAGCAGCACTGTACTCTCTTACAGAGTGTCTTTGGGAGAGCTATTTAGATACAAATATGCTTATCTTCCAGAAAGATCCAAACTACTTACTATAGATCGTCATTATTCGCCAATTCCATATTTGCGAATTCACCTACTCACTAAAAGGTATCCATAACCCCAAAATCAGTATCTGTAGCACTTTCACGGTCATTTGCAGACATGCACAGAGTGGCAAAAAATGAATTGCCTGATGTGCACACTCCCAGCTGACACTGCCTTCCTGTTTCAGTTCCTATACTCTCAACAAGTGCTACTACTTTCATGGTCTATTTAGCACCACATTTTTTGCATTTTATTTCTCATTGGTGATTTTGTTGCTTAAAAGGAGCCCCATGCATAGTGATCAAGTGCTGTCTAGTGCTCCTAAGTTCAAGAAGGCTGTGATGTGCCTTACAGAGAAAATATGTGTGTTAGATAATCTTAATTCAGGCATGAGTTATACTGCTGTTGGCTGGGAGTATATTAAATAAGGTGTCTTTAAACAGAAACACACATCAAAAAGATTACATATTCATCAGTTGACAAAAATGTAACCAGAGGATCACAGGAATTAACTCCTGTATCCTAGGAGCAATTGTTCCCATTTGCCAACTCTGTGTTCGAGGTGACATTACCAAACAGAGCTACATAGAGAATGAGGATCGACTGTATATTTCCAGTCAACTTGGCTGTGATATACCATCTCAAGGGGAGACTGCACTGGGAGTAAAGAAGAGCACCCACACTTGTTTAAAACTCTGTTCCTCGATTTGTCTATTTCTATTTCATAAAAATCTGTATTTTAGACCTTGGGGTTTCTTAGAGGGTTAACCTCTGATTTACAACAAACAGAAAACTTCTATGGATTGACCATTATGACTTCTGGTGTAACAATGAAATTACCTTTCCACTGAAATCCAAATTCCTAAAATCATTACTCTCTTTCCTTTTCAATGTCATCTTATTTGGCAAGAACATATTCAGGAAAATATCTGACTTGCTCTACCTTATAAAACCCAAAGGTAAAACTGTGAACACCACACACTCTACACATAGACACATGCTAACTTTAAATCAGAGGGGAAAAAGAGGTTTGTTTTTATTGTGTTATTATTGGATTCTCTTGAAATAAAAGTCTGTAGCAATTTTATAAGTTTTTCCCTGGACAGCTATAACATAACACCTTCAGATTGTTGTATCCTCTATTTTTTTCAGTTACTTTGGAAAACAATCCAATCCCTCACCCCTTTCCTTGCCTCTCCATACTTGCTCCCTTCTTCATAAGACCCCTGGTACCAATCCTCCCTATCTAAAAAATTATTAATGTTATAATTTTAAAACTCTGTTTTAATTTGAGAGTTTAAGATAATGCAATACAAAAATTTTTGTATAATTTGTCATCTATTTAATCACCAGAACCTATATCAGTCAATCAGTCAGGATTCCCTAGAGAAAGAGAATCCAACAGTGTGTGTGTGTGTGTGTGTGTGTGCACACGCGCGTGCGCGTGCTTATATATATATACGTACATATAAAAGAGTATTTCAAAAAGTTTGTGGAAAAATATAACTGAAAGGTAATATGAATCTTTCCACGAACTTTCTGAAGTACTCTCATATATGTATATACGTACATGTATATGTGTGTATGTTTGTGTGGTATTCATGTACACAGTCTCATGTAAATGTCTTGCACTACTGTGAGGCTTGGCAAGTCCAAAATCATAGGACAGGCAGGCAAGCTAGAAACTCAGGCAGGAGTTGATGCAAACTCAAGGCAAAATTTCTTTCAGTTTTGTTTTTCAGGCCTTCAACTAATTGACAGATTAAAATGTGGTTTTGTAGACCTGGATTACTTTAAAAATTAATTGATAAGGTGTTTCTAAATTTAAAATAAAGTAACAAAGTGACATCTTCAGAATGGCACTAATAGAATGGAAAATGTAAAGGAGAACTGTAATTCAGTCAGTTGGGGCAATGGATAAGAGATTGGAACCTGAAGAATCTATCACTGTTTATATCAAATTATCCAAGGAAAAGAACCTTATCAGGTGACCTGGTAAGGTAATGAGGTTTTCACATAACCTAGATGGAATATCCCTCAAGACCAACCAATTCCTTATGTTTCAATTCTGAGCCAATTTAGCAACTTTCCAATCTGAATCTGCTTCGCAGCAATCTTGCTGTGTTGAGGTGTGCCTTGGAAAATCTTATCATGCACTATGAATTAGTAAGCAGGCATTCTCATTCCTAGAAACAATTTTTGTGAAGTTTATTAGCCTGGGTTTGTCTTCTAGGAACTATAGCAACTCTGGCTGGATAGAAAAAATAAGATTTCCAGAGCTTAAAATTCAAAAACCAAAAACTGCATCTCAATGAGCCAGTCATGAGATTGGCCAGCTCAACAGGCCATGTGTCACTGCATCTTTATGCTTCTCTCCAATGTTGGCCTTTGGGTCAAACCTGAGTGTTGAAAGCTGAAAGTACCTAAAGGCTTCAGGAAAAAGATAGAGGATAAAATATTTCAATGGGCAGAAATTATGAGTAGACTATTCCAGATGGAGAGAAAAGCATAGCTGAGGTCCAAAGTTTGGGAAATACAACATACATATGGACTCAATAGTCTAATTTTGATGGTACACAAGGGGTCCATACATAGGAAGATTGAGCAAGAAGATTATAAAGGTAAACCGTGGGCATTTTGGAGAAATTTAACTGATCACGTTGAAAAATGCTTTTTAATTTACTGGCAATGGGAAGCCACAAAGTTTTGATTTTTTTTTTTTTTTTTTTTTTGAGCCAGTAAATATCAAAATTGTAACTCTGTGTTAGCATGCTTAACTTCTTAAAAACATAGTGAGTAACTTTTTGGAAGTGACTAATCCATAGAGTTTATTGCAACAGTCTAGGTGGGAGATAATAACAATCCAAGCTGGAAAGACAGTTATATTAAAAACAGAAGATTTGAACATGAGGATGAGACAATTGCTGGGATTTGCTGAGCATCTGACTGGATGTGAGAGGTATGGGACCTGAAAAGATTGATGCATACTCCAAGGTTAGTACTTCAGAGTACAATACTACTCTTTTGTTTTGTTTTGTTTTGTTTTGTTTCCTTTTCTAATTTTAATTTATTAATATAAAATGTAGCTGATTTTCGTGTCCCTTTATCAAGTCTTCCTTTTCCCCCTTCCCACATACCCCCCCCCCATCAACATCATATCTGTTCACTTGTCTTAACAAGTTCAAGGAATTGTTGTGATTGTTGGGTCTTCTTCCCCTACCCTACCCCCATTTATTTGTTTACTTATTTATTTGTTTGTTTGTTTTTATTAGCTCCCACAAATAAGTGAGAACACGTGGTATTTCTCTTTCTGTGCCTGGCTTATTTCACTTAATATAATTTTCTCTAAGTCCACCCATGTTGCTGCAAATGGTAATCTTTCATTTTTTCTTAATGGGATTATATCAAACTAGAAAACTTCTACAAAGCAAAAAGAAAAAATTAACAGAGCAAAAAGACAACCAACAGAATGGGAGAAAATATTTGCAAAATACACATCTGACAAAGGATTAATATCCAGAATATACAAGGAACTCAAACAACTTCACAGCAAAAAAACAAATAACCCAATTAAAAAATGGGCAAAGGAACTGAATAGGCATTTATCAAAGGAAGATATACGAATGGCCAACAGCCACATGAAAAAATGCTCAACATCACTCAGCATTTGGGAAATGCAAATAAAAACCACTTTGAGATTCCATCTCATTCCAGTTAGGATGGCTAATAGCCAAAAGACCGAGAAAGATAAATGCTGGCGAGGATGCAGAGAAAAAGGAACCCTCCTATATTGTTGGTGGGACTGAAAAATGGTACAGCCTTTATGGAAAATGATATGGAGGTTCCTCAAACAATTACAGATAGATCTACCATATGACCCAGCTATTCCACTGCTGGGTATATACCCAAAGGAATGGAAATCATCATGTCTATAGGTATATGCCTATAGACCTGCACTCCCATGTTTATTTCAGCACTATTTACAATAGCCAAGAGTTAGAACCAGCCTATATGCCCATCATTGGATGAGTGGATAAGGAAAATGTGGTATATTTACACAATGGAATACTACTCCGCTATAAAAAAAAAATGAAATACTCTTGTTTTTTATTTATTGATATGCTGTCCTATAACTTTCAAACATCATTTCACATTAATGGTTTGAATCTCTTAATACCACTGTTTCACATCTGCAACTGGGTTCATTATTTAAGGCCAAATTCAAAATATATAAACCCACTCTCTTTATCATTCTTGCTACCCTACAACCACAGCAAACTGAAGATTTCCCAAATGTTCCAACCACCAATAAAAACAGATGCATGCAAAATGCAAGAGAACAATCTAACAACACTGTTGTATAAGGTTTACAAGAGTAAACCATTCAAACAGGAAAGTTCTCCAGCTAATAAATCTAGAACTGTTAGTCCTTTCTTGACAGGTGACACAGATTTCAAGAATCATAATACTAGCCTGACTCTCTTGTATGGTGTGTACCCCATAAACATGTCCAATGTCTCCCTTTCCAGAACCTTGTTTCAACAAAACAATATTTAGAAAACAACAAGGGGACTAGACTCTCAGCAATTAATTCCCCAGTAGTACAAGAAGACCAAATGAGATCTTTATGCTATCTTCCTTATAACAAAATCCCAACTAAGAAAATCATCCTAATGTTTAAAACAGAGTTACCACAGCAACAAAGTGAACAGTTAAAAAGCAATGAACTTAATCAATGCAAGTCACTGTTGGAAAGATTATCCCTTGAGACAAATCTCTCACTGCTAAGATTATTGCTATTTACCTGAAGTGTTTTCTGAAAAGGTAAGAATGACTGATTGAGGGTTTCAGATCAATGAGGTTTTTTTTTTCTTTCAGTGAGCTAAAGCTCCCAGTAGACCTAAGCTGCACTTTTAATCATGACATTAATCAATAACAATTACACCCAAGAGAATGCCAACATAGGTTTTCCAAGAAATCTCATAGGGCTTAAAGTGCCATACTTGTAGAAATAGTCAATATTATGTGTTATAAAACAGAATTCAGGTTGGTTTCTTACTATTTCCCTAGAGCAGAAGTATGGTGCTCTAGACCCAGAAATATTAACACAGTGCTAACTTTTCTGTGCTTAAGAATCACCTGGAGATCATGTAAAAATATAGATTTTGATTCACTTGGTCTGGGGTGTAGCCTGAGTTCTGCATTTCTACATGCTCTCAGGTGATGCCCATGCTGCTGGTAAGCAGACCACACGTGGAGTAGCAAGATATTGGACTACATTACAGATGAGTCCAGAGGCAGAATAAAAGTCATACACATTGACTGAGGGATACTTAGTAAAAGACGGATTTGACCATAAGAGAGATTCTACTTCCAGACTTCCACCTCAAACGGCTCTCCTCAGAAGATAAGAGAGAAAACTGGCAATACTAAACTTACCTTGAATGTATTCCAAGGAACCCTAGTTATCTGTGATATGAATAGGTGTTACCAGAAAAACAGGATGCTGATAGGAGGCTCAACAGTCCTATAACTGAGTTAAACAAAATTAAGTAGTAATAATGGCTAACATTTGTTAAGCACTTACTATGTATCAGGCATTGTTCTTAACACATGATTTGGAGTAACTCACTTAATTTTCACAGGTAAGAATTATGTATATTATCATCCCCACTTTACATATGTGCAAAGGGAAGCAACGAGAGGTTAAGTAACTGGTCACAATGCTGGTGAGTTGGTGAGTGCTGGAGCCAGGGCTCAACCCCTGGCAGGGTGCCCGCTCAGCATGGGCTCTGCTCTCTGGAACATAAGCACTTCTCATTATTGATGGGAAACATGAATCACCACAAGGTGATGTAAGTACTTGTAAGTTGCCAATGAAGGAGAATACGCAATGGAGAGGAGAATACGCAATGGAGAGGAGAAAGGAAAACTTAAAAGTTAGGGCAAGAAAGAACATGAGAACAAGCCAAAAAAAGGGAAAAATTAGAATATGGAAGTAATTCATAGAGAAATAATAGATTTAGAAGAGTATACTGTGTCAGTATAGACAGCATCTACCCAGATACAGATGTGCTGAATGAAGACCAATCTGCTTGGCAAACACCCAGGAGAGGAAAGCAAGTCAAGTCGCAGACCTCACCAACCACTAGAGGACATGAACAGTTTATTTCCACCAAATATACTAAAAAAGCTCTCAAAAACAACAGAGTCATTATTCTTACATTAATTACACAATTTACAGATTATCTGGGCCCCTTGCTTGGTCTCTTTCTTCTTCCCACAGAATTGATTAGACATTTTGCTTCTAATTAGCAACTCTGAGTAGCAAAAATGGATGACTATAAAATCACTTTGTTCTGCTCTTATTTGGGGATCTGGCAATAGGTTTGGGAGAAGGAGATTAGGATGTGAAATTAATGATAAAAATGCATTCTATTAATACTAGATTTCAATGAACCATCTTTGACTGGCTTTCAAGATGGTCGAGGAAGAAATACACTGTGTGGATCCAGTCTGAATTACGTAGTCTGAATTAGAAAACAGCCAACATATTACACAGAGAAAACTTCAGGTCAGGCAGAATGAGAAACAAAGTAGTTGCTGAGTTAGGTGAGTGCTGGGAAATGGTTCAGATTGTACACACAAGCATTAAAACAAAAGTTGACTTTGGAAACTTTTAAAGTTCACTGATCCCTAATGCAATATCTATGCAGAGATGCTGACGGAAAACTCGAGAACTATCTTGAGGAAAAGAAAAACTTTAACTGGAGGTAAGGAACTGCCTTTAAGTGCCCTAGAATGATCAGATGTATAAATGTTTTACAAACACCAAAATGAATGTAGTTTTTTCAAATGAAACAAGAGAGGTCCTTTGGCCTCCAGGATTGAAACATGTCATAGAAATGTACTTACTTTTACCATCACCTCAGCACCTCTATTTGTAGGGTTCTAAGGTGAAACAATCTAGTTTTGTTATGCTAGTACTTCAACCTACATTTACAAATTTTTCAAATATTTTATCTAAATGTTTTCCATCAGCATGTTCCTTTTTATAAGAACCCTTCATTGTTCCAAGACACAAATCAGATCCCTTTGAATTTCAGATGAAAACATTTTAGGCCTATTTATGATTATATTTCAATAGACATGTATACACATGTAAAGCAGTTTCAATGTTATTTTTAAATACATTTCAATAGGTCTTATTGTGTTGATATTAGCATGGTACTTAAGAAAATACTTCCAGGTGGCAGGCACCTGCTCTGGCTTTGAAACACAACCCCCAAAACCTATATAGTCAGGCACCAGAATGGGGAAGAGCAACTATGTATTTCAGCACCTAGTAGTTTTGGCAGCTCATTTAGAACTGGTTATTGCCAGCTGGGCATTTTGCCATTTCCTTGAGGCAAAATTAAAGTGGAAGATGCAAGGGTTTTATTGTAATTTTCCACCACATATTTATATCATTATGGGTTTTGTGCTGCTCTAGTCCCCACACAGTCTCACTGAATATCTTCTTATTATGTCACTGAGATTTGAAGCAAATACAGGATGATGCAGTGAAAACAAGTGGGCACTGTGGATAGCAAATGATGCTGAACGTAACAGTATGCCTATCACAACGATGCCTTGTTCAAAAAGCAGGGGGAAAGTGCCGTTAAAGGTGCTAAAATCAAGTTTTTTCCTTTCTTCCTCAGCTTCTCTCTCAACCTGCCACGGTGTGTTTATTTTCTACCTACTATCGCGATCCCGCAGGTACGGGGATACCAGCGAGGACCTTCTGGGGTCCGCGTGCGCCCACAGCTTACACAAACTGCCCACTCGCTGACTATTGAGTTCCGGCTCCCACCAGACGCTGGAGCAATGCTCTTCGCACCAACTAGTGAAGTCGAGCCAGGCATCTGCATGCCCACAGACCCATCGCCCCAATCCACAAGCAGACTGACGACCTACAGGAGGAATGCAATTCCTACGCAAGGATGCGCTAGGCATCTAGATCGGGGGTGGGTGAGATCATGGTGGGTGAGGGGATAGCTCGCTGAGGCACCCGCCGGGCACTCCTACATGAGGATGGCCACATCAATGCCCTGTTATAGGACCTACGGAGCTCTTGCTTCAGACCCCTGACCCTCCCCACCAGGGGCAGAGGACAGCAGCAGTTGTTGGACAGGAGCAGGGAGGAAGAGGCCAAGGAGGGCTTGGGGTCCTAGGAGGTGGGGGAGCCAGCAGCAGAGAAAACATCCCAAACAGGCAGGCACCTGAACCAAGGCGTCAAGTCCTGGGGCATGCCCCATTATCCCATCGGACTTCACTTTCAAAACACAAATACAAACATAAAATTAAGGATTTGGAGACAGCAAAGTCAGAGCATGAAACCTCAAAGGATTGCTCTCATAACTGAGTGATGAAGCCAGCCCTGATGCAAATAAAAGTCCTTTGCTCACTTCTGCAGCACGTGTACTAAAATTGGACAGTGGAGATATTAGCATGGCCCCTGCACAAGGATGACACGCAAATTTGTTATGTGTTCCATATTTTTATTTTATGTAACTAACTACACGTACACACACAAAACAGTACGCATAAAACTGAGGAAATCTAAGTAAAACTGGGGAAAGGTGAATTGTATCCATGTCAATTTCCTAGTTATGATACTATACTATAGTTTTGTAAAATATCATTGGGAGAAAACGTGTAAAGTTACAAGGGATCTCTGTAATATTTCTCACAACTGCATATTGTATTTCCTTTAAGAAAAGATCCAACGCCTATTATATGGACACATAAAACATATAGGTAATCGTTACCAAAACTACATATGCCTCTATATATTCAGAACATTAAATTGTATATAATTTGACTTTAATATGTTGTAAAAGAGCAATCCTTAAAATAACTTGCTGGAATACAAAATCTGCAAACACCATGTTAACCATGTAAATTCCTCCTGTCAGGAGGAATGTGTTCAGCTAAATTTCTTGTTGAAACTTCTCTTATCTCTTTAAGATAAAATGAAAACATGCATTCTAGAAACTACAAAAATACTCTGGAAACTGTAGTGGTCTGTGCAAAAGCATGCCTTTATTCACAAAGGAGACAAGTGTATGTGGAAAAGCCCAAAATGAATTTCAAAATGTTAAATTCTTGAATGCAAAAAATTGATCTATGTACGATTTGCAACTGGAAGGACATATCTGATATTGGTACAGTTACTTAATTTTTATATTCAAAAGACAAAATATCTTTTTCGTCAGATGCTGAAACACCAAAATATAGTAGGAAACAACTGATTTCTCTAGGCTGAGTTCCCAGAGCAACTGAGCCAGGTGAGAATTCTATGTTGCTTTTTAGGACTGCGTATGTGAGCAAACACCAAAAGGGACCTGTCTTGTTATGGTCCTAGGGAAAGGGTGTGGCCAGGTCTGTACAATCTCAGAGATAGAGACTACCTAAAGCGCACCTATTTGCAACACACCACACATCCCAGAACATTCAAAACACTCAGTTGATGTCAGTAATTAATATCAAGAATGGCAGCAAGCTCCCACTCTGACCTCTCAAGTGCTTAGCACCAACTCTAAACATAAATTACACATCCAATTATTATCTCTACCATTTCTTGCTCTATCAGAGGATGCTCAGAGCCAAGATCAGACCACCTCTGGTTCTAGCCAGGACTTTGCAGAGACCTGAAGAACTGTGTAAACAAAGAAGTTTGGGATCCAAATTAATTTTGCCACTTCTAACTCTGTACCTCTGGGTAAGCACTGGGCTGTTCATTAGCAAAATGGAATTTGAATTTCAAAGACAAATGAATATTCATTCACTTTGGGTAATTACATACTAAGGCATTCAAAATATATTTGTTGAATGAAAGACTGAATTAATAAATGGATATGTGCAGACTTCTCTCCAACCTGGTTTTTATTTATTTATTTTTTATCTCTTTACTAGCTAAATTCCTTTGCAGCTTTATTTTAGAGTTAAAATATCAAAGTAGAAGGGGAGGAATCACAAATAAAACAGTACTTTGCTCACAACCTCACCGGACTGCATGGTGCCGACCCATTACATAATTAATCATTGCTAGCTCCAGTCAGTGCAGGTATGCCAACGACGCTCTGTCACGGTTTGCCAGGTGTGGCAAATTACTGCATCTTTGGCTAGCTACGCTTCAAGACTGGGAATCTAATGAAAAGCACTTAAGAGCCTCCCGAGGCAGGAGAGCAGTGTTGGCTGACTGTCTTGCTGGTGGTGCCCTAGTTTTGTTCTGACAGTCTCCAGTTCTTATTGATTCCTAGGCTTTTGACGCCCAGTGTACTAAGGAAGTGGGCTTTTCGCTGCCCCATCTTGGGCCCTAAGCGTTTCTGAATAGCTCACCTCTTTCGTCTGCGTGTGTCCTAACTGCAGTCTGTACAACTGACTTTGACACACTTTCTCAAAGGTATATTCAAAAACCCTCTCCAGTCAGTTTAGGCTCGGATCCCAGGTTGGCTGCACGCCCTGTCTCAGTGATTCCCTCCTCCCTTTATTGCTGGCACTGACACAAATGCAGCTTTGTCTCAACTCACCACAAAAACATTGAATTTCATTGATTCCTTAGCACTTGAAACCAAGCTAATTATATTTCATGCAATTTAATTAACTATATGCAAAATTTTTAATGAGTAAGCAAAATATAGGCAAGAGCCAACTTGAACTGTGTCACTATACAAACAGTGTAAAGGATGGTTTAATATTTAAATAAATACCAATCTACAAAAAGATGGCAAGAGGCAAGGTTTGACATAGATAAACAAGTGTGTTGTTTTAATTCTCAAAAACTAGTTTTCTTAAATATGCCACTAAAACCAACTGCAGCTCAAGGTTCCGTTGTTATTAAAGTTCTATCTGAGAGATTTCTCACTAACTTTAAAACTAAAAACCTACTTCTGATAAAAATATCATTGGAATTTTGATGGGGATTGCATTGAATTTGTATATCACTTTGGGTAGTATGGACATTTTCACTATATTGATTCTTCCAATCCAAGAGCATGGGATATCTTTCCATCTTCTTGTATCCTCTCTAATTTCTCTCAGCAGTAGTTTGTAGTTCTCATTATAGAGATTTTTCACATCCTTGGTTCACTCAATTCCTAAGTATTTTATTTTTTTTGGTGGCTATTGTAAATGGGCAGGGTGTTTTGATTTCTCTTTCTGCTTGTTGATTATCGGAGAAAAGAAATGCTACTGATTTTTGTGT
>NW_007732046.1:0-32185 GCF_000696425.1 Galeopterus variegatus | reverse complement strand
TGACCTGTAGTTTTCCCTTTTTTTCTTGTATCTTTACCTGGTTTTGGTATCAGGGTGATGTTTGCGTCATAGAATGAGTTTGGGAGAATTGCTTCTGTTTCAATATTTTGGAATAGTTTGTAGAGAATTGGTGTCAATTCCTCTTTGAATGTGTGGTAGAATTCTGCTGTGAACACATCTGGTCCTGGGCTTTTCTTTCTTGGGAGCCTTCTGATAACAGCTTCATTCTCTTTTATTGTTATTGGTCTGTTCAGATTTTCTACATCTTCATGGCTCAGTTTTGGGAGCTTGTGTGAGTCCAGAAACTTATCCATTTCCTCCAGATTTTCAAATTTGTTGGCCTATAATTGTTTATAGTAGTCTCAAATGATTCTTTGTATTTCAGATGTATCAGTTGTAATATCACCTTTTTCATTTCTAATTTGTGTTATTTGGATCTTCTCTCTTCTTTTTTTAGTTAGCCATACTAATGCTTTGTCGATTTTATTTATCTTTTTAAAAAACCCAACTTTTTGCTTCATTGATCTTTTGTATTGTTTTTTGGGTTTCAATATCATTAAGTTCTGCTCTGATCTTAATGGTTTCTTTCCATCTGCTAACTTTGGGTTTGGATTGTTCTAGTTTTTCTAGTTCTTTAAGGTGAAGTATTAGGTTGTTCACTTGCCATCTTTCCATTCTTCTGAAGTGAGCATTTAATGTGATCAATTTCCCCCTTAGTACTGCTTTTGCAGTATCGCACAGGTTTTGGTATGATGTATCATTCTTTTCATTAGTTTCAATAAATTTTTTGATTTCCTGTTTGATTTCTTCTTGGACCCATATGTCATTAAGTAGAATGCTGTTTAATTTCCATGTGTTTGTATAGTTTCCAGAATTTCGTTTGTTGTTGATTTCTAATTTTAATCCATTGTGGTCTGAAAAAATACATGGGATAATGCCAAATTTTTAATATGTTGAGACTTGATTTGTGATCTAACATGTGATCTATCCTGGAGAATGATCCATTTGCTGATGAAAAGAATGAATATTCTGAGGTTGTTGGATGGAATGATCTGTATTTATCTGCCAAGTTCAATTGGTCTAGTAATGATCTGTATTTATCTGCCAAGTTCAATTGGTCTAGTATGTTGTTTAGATCTTTTGTTTCTCTGCTGATTCTTTGCCTAGATGATCTGTCCAATATTGACAGTGTGGTGTTCAAGTTCCGTGCTATTATGGTATTAGTGTCTATTTCCTTCTTTAGGTCTAATAGAGTTTGTTTTATAAATCTGGCTGTTCCAACATTTATATGGAATAACAAAAGAACATGCATAGCCAAAACAACGCTGAGCAAAAAAAATAAAGCCGGAGGCATAAAACTACCTGACTTTAAACTATACTACAAAGCTATAATAACCAAAACAGCATGGTACTGGCATAAAAACAGACACACTGATCAAAGAAATAGAATAGAGAATCCAGAAATCAACCCACACACCTACAGCCATCTGATCTTTGACAAAAGCACCAAGCCTATACACTGGGAAAGAGACTGACTCTTCAGCAAATGGTGCTGGGATAACTGGATATCAATATGCAAGAGAATGAAACTAGACCCATACCTTTCACGATATACTAAAGTCACCTCAAAATGGATTAAAGAATTAAATATACACCCTGAAACAATAAAACTTCTTAAAGAAAACATAGGAGAAACAGTTCAGGAAGTACAACTGGACACAGACTTCATGAATACAACTCCAAAAGCACAGGCAACCAGAGGAAAAATAAACAAATTTTATAAAACTAAAAAGCTTCTGCACAGCAGAAGTTAAAAGACAACCAACAGAGTGGGAGAAAATATTTGCAAAATATACATTTGACAAAGGATTAATATCCAGAATATATAAGGAACTGAAAAACAACTTTACAACAAAAAAACAAGCAACCCAATTAAAAAATGGGCAAAAGAGCTAAATAGGCATTTCTCAAAGGAAGATATACGAATGGCCAATAGACATATGAAAAAATGCTCAACATCACTCAGCATTTGGGAAATGCAAATCAAAACCAGACTGAGATACCATCTCACCCCAGTTAGGATGGCTAATATCCAAAAGACTGTGAATGATAAATGCTGGAGAGGTTGCGGAGAAAAAGGAACTCTCATACGTTGTTGGTAGGACTGCAAAGTTGTGCAGCCTCTATGGAAAATAGTATGGAGGTTCCTCAAACAATATTATATACCCAGAAGAATTGAAATCATCAAGTTGAAGGTATACCTGTTCCCCAATGCTCATTGCAGTACTCTTTACAATAGCTAAGAGCTGGAACCAGCCCAAATGTCCATCATCAAATGAGTGGATATGGAAAATGTGGTATATCTACCCAATGGAATACTACTCAGCTATAAAAAAGAATGAAATACTGCATTTGCAATGACATGGATGGACCTAGAGATAATTATATTAAGTGAAACACGTCAGGAACAGAAAGAGAAATACCACATGTTCTCACTTATTTGTGGGAGCTAAAAATAAATAAATGAATACACAAAAAAACGGCGGGGGGGAGGAAGAAGACACAACAATTACAATTCCTTGAAATTGATACGACAAGCAAACAGAAAGGACATTGTTGAGAGGGAGGGGGGAGAGGAGGAAGGGAGGGAGGTTTCGGTAACTGGCCCCAATAATCAACCACATTGGATATTGACAAAATAAAATAAAATTTGGAAGAAAAAAAATAAAATAAACATTATATCATTCAAAGAAAAATAACTAAAAGCCTACTAAAAACAGGTACATCAGGGCCAAGCCCGTGGCACACTCGGGAGAGTGCAGCGCTGGGAGTGCAGCGATGCTCCTGCTGCGGGTTCGGATCCTATATAGGACTGGCCAGTGCGCTCACTGGCTGAGCACGGTGTGGGCGACACCACACCAAGGGTTGCGATCCCCTTACCGGTCACAAAAAAGACAAAAAAATGAAAATTAAAAAACAGGTACATCAAACGACCTTGTAATCATCAAAGAAAAATTACCACAGTTGCTACACACTACAACATTAAATAATCTTGACATGGCAAAATTACCCTTAGAAATACCTAAATTATTTAAAATAAATCAAACATATGATAATTAGTTATTTCTTTCTAACCCACTAGTACATCATAGTTAACATGAATATAATAGAGAGTCTCATGATTTATATCTCAGTATATTTTCACCTCTCCATTCCAGAAATTCAGTTTTGAAATGTCCCCAGAGGGAAATTGTTGAGAGCAAGATGTTAAACCTGATACTAACAGAGAAGATCTAACTATAAAGTACATGCCTTTGGCCCAAACTTAGGTCTGAATATGAATAGAGAAAACAGAAAATGAGGAGAAATTTATTGATAACAATCTAACCATTAAGAGATCCTGGAAAAATTTACAGAATTATGCAATGGAACATTCACTACAGGTTCAGCTTAATACATCTTGTAACATCTACCCTGTCTGGATAGTGGAACATGTCTCATTGTCTCAGGGTTTTTCCTAAGGGACCATTAAGAATGTATGTACTTTAAAAGTCTTTAAGTGGACTTATAGTCCACTCAACACTTCCAGCTGTCCTCATATAGCTCAACTCCAGCCCCCATTTTTATTTTCCAGTAAACTACAGAAATTATAATAGCACTTATGTCTACCAGTTTAATCATGGTGTATCTTTCCTATATATTAATAATACTCATTTCTTCATTACCTTAAGAAACTATTTCTACCCTCAGTGTAGAAATAAGCAAAGGGAGCATTTTAACAAACAAAGTACAGTCATGTCAATAATTAATCAAAATTCCTCTTAGATGCTTTTTATCAACACTGCATAGAAATCAGTATAAAGAGAAAACCAGGCTTCCTGAGCTACCACCACTGCCTAATAAAGTGACTAACTATGGGACACACATTCAGGAATGACAACAGAAACATAATGGCAGGAAGTTGATTTTCATTGTTTTTAGAAATATGTGATTAATTAAATCTATTGTCATGAAATTTGTACAATATAATTAAGAGAAAAATTGTTACCCACAAATGCAACATGTAAATAATCTAGAAAGTCATTTGCTTTTTAAATTCTCATCATAAACTTCTAATTGTCTACTATCCTTAAGTGCTAGCTGTTTTCTTTTTCTTTTAAAGTATATCTTCAGCCACATCATTAAAACCATAAGAAGTTTACATTTATTCTGACTTTGCCCTCTGAGAATATGTTGATTTAAGGCTTATTTAGCTTTACTGACAGTTTTATATTTTAATGCATTGTAAAAGCTGTCATCTAGGATATTATGCCCTCAATAATGTAAATAATCTATTTCATGTAGCCCTATGATTACTAAAAATGGTCTCCACACATTGAAATGTCCCCAAATTCCTGCAAGTCCAAGAGACAATGTTTTTTCTGTTGCTGTCTTTAGTATAAAATAAGTATAAACTACCAGTGACCTACTAGGCTTCAAAAATGACTCATTTTAATTACATTTAGATTTTTAAAAGACATTAAATCCCAAAGATTTTTAAAATACATATTAAACCCCAAACGATTATAACCAATTTTTCTAAATATATATCTTATACTCTACTTTTAATACTAGCTGGAGCATTTTTTTAAAGGGTGAGGATGTGCATCGCAGGGTCATGTTTGAAAATTTGTCTTCTTTCAAATTTACATAGCTTGTTCTTATGAAAATGAAGGCATGCTGAGAGTGATCACAGGTCCAGGGGCACACAAATGTATTTTGCCTTTTAATAATGCCTTCTCTCAACCAAGCCAAGGCACAAGGTAAGTGGCAAGCTGATACATTTTGACTTTTGAAAAGATTAAAATTCAAAAAGATCCACATTTCTTCACTGAATGGTCACCTACCCCTCTGAAGAGGATCCTCCAAAGTGCTATGAATTCTGGTTGCCACTAAGTCACACCACGAGGAAAAAGGATGAGCACAATAAGATTGGGAGGAAGGGGGAGATTTATTTTTATTTAACAAACACTTACATACCATTTTTTATATCATAGATGCTGTTTTAAGTATTCTACAAGTATTGGCTCAGTAAATGCTCATAACAACTTTATGGGTAGGACCCATTATATAATCCCCATTTTATAGATCAGAACATTTAGAGGACAGAGATGGAATAACTTACCGGACATCACTAGGCTTGTAAAGTGTGTTAGGATTTGAACCCAGGCACTGAGACTCCAGGATCTGTGCTCACAACTACTTTATCCTACCTTTGCCAGCCACTTCTTCCCTAATTCTCATAAACTCATCCAAAAATCCAATAAAAGAAGGAAGGAAAATGTCGTGATTACTGTGGAAAATAAAAGTGTATAGCTTTGGCATTTTTTTCCTTCCCAGTTAAAGGCAACTATTTTTTCATTGAAAAAAAATTGTCTTCCAAACACAAATGACAAAAACAGCAGGGAAGGAAATGCTATTTTCAAGTTTCTAGGAGGTTATCATAAACAATGAAGAGAGAAGAACAAATTAAAGTTTCAAAAAATGGCATTTGACAGTATCCCTTTTACCTCGCTGCCTATGACGACTTGACTGCACTGTGTTCAGTGGCTGTCCTGTACACCCTGTGGTGTGAAAATGAAAGATGACCATGCTTGGAAAGAAAAGAAAAGCATATTGTAAGCAAGTGTAAATGCACAGTAAGGTCTGAATGTTGTGGAAATAAGCCCAGGCTGCTTCTCAATTCATGAGTTTAACTGAGATGGCAGAACAGATGACAAACAACAACAAACAGAAACACCACACCACACAACCCTCTCCAATAGTGGGGATAAATACCCAAAGCAGCTTAGATAATTCCATGCTAATTTACTTTCTTGTTTAACCAGTCTAAATATTTGCTATCTATTAAATATTCATGTATTGTGTTTTAATACCTTCAGGGTGTTATTCTCCAAGGAATTAATTTATAAGTACCTGTAGTCAAAATAGCACACTTTCCTCAAAATAACAAAAGCTTTTATTCAAAGACTTAATATCAATTAACTGGTCAAAATAGAGGTCGGAAGGAAATTCAGTCTTCTTGGCATTTAAGATTTCAAAAACTGAAGAGAATATTTCATTTGAAAAAAAAATAAAAACTTTCAACTGCCCTCCAGTACACTATTTTGTTGGGTTTGGGTATCAACAGAAAAACGATAATAAGTATTTTCTTTCTTCTTGCAGTACCAGAAAGAGCCTATTTATTTGCCAAAACAAATACTGGTGTATTCAAACTGCTCTTTTTGAATATAAGCTTTTTTTTTAAAGGACCTGTTTTATTTCATGTGACATTTCAGAAACAGTATCAATTTACTCAAAAAAATTTAAGTAATAACTTTAAGGTACTACTTATTTATATTAGATATGGTAACAGCCTGTTAGTACTTCAAATGCAAGTACTTCTTAGTCTGAGAAACATAAGCCAAATCTACTGACCCACCAAACGCCAAAATAAGAAATGACCTATTAAAGAAGGGAGTATATTGTATTCTTCAAATAGGCAATGTTATAAAATACAAAGGCTGTTGAAACGTTTCACATTAAAGGAAGGTAAGGAGACATAATAAGCAAATGCAGTACCTGATCCTAACCCACATCACCTAGGCTGAAAGTGAAAAATGCTCTAAAAGAAGCTATTGGCTCAATTGATAAAACTGAAATACAAATGGTATGTAAAAGTATTTTATCAATGATAAATTTATTGATATTGATGATTGCACTCTGGTTGTATAAAAGAATACCCGATCCGTAGGAAATACACACTGAAGTAGATAGGTACAAAGAGCAATGGTATGCAATATCCTCAGATGGTTCAGGAAGAAAAAGTGTGAGAAAGAGGGGGAGGGATTAAATAAATGATAAAGCAATGGACTGAAATGTTTAGGTGAATCTGGGTAAAAGCTGTATTTTTTATTATTGGCAAATTTTCCATTTTTGTAAATTTGAAATTATCTCCAAATTAAAAACAATGAAAAACTATTGACCTGAGCCAGCAGTATGAATTAAACTCCATGGGTTGAGCTCTCTCTTTGCAAGATACAGAAGCAGAGTCCCTGACACCTGCCCTCAAGGTAGTGATATTATATTGTAGACTCCCACAGACATTTATACCTCAAAATACCTTAGTCCACATGGAATACCAGTTATTTCTAACACTAAGGTCTCCACCAAAAGGCACTATTGGATACAGTCCATTTCCTCAGCCACTACAAATGCAGCCTCCACAGGAGAAGATAAGGCATGTCCACACTATGCATAGTGGGTGCAGGGTCACAAGGCCACCCCACGTCAGCCCTGGGAATAAGGTTCATCCACACCACCGATCAAGAGGCAACACCTTCTGGCTGCAACTCTAGTGGTCTGACTCAGTGAATATTTACTTAGTGCCTACTTATGCGCAGGCACTGGGCTGTGTGCTAGGAAGAGAAAAGATGAATAAGCTTTGGCACTAATCTTAAGGAATTCACAGCCTAAGTAGAAAAAAGTATATGAATCTGTAATTGCAATAGAATCTATAAAATGCTGTTGTATGAGAACCACTTTTTTTAGATGAAAAGATAAATGTTTAGGTGATGGACATGCTATCTACCCTAAGTGTATCATTGTATAATATATGCACATATTCAAACAACACACTGTACCCCACAAATATGTACAAATAAAAATAAATATTTTTAAAATGCTGTTGTAGTAAAGGTATATATCAAGTGATTTTTTTATTCAATTTTATTTTATTTTACTTCTCAAAACACATTGTACTTGATTTTCATGACCCTTTACCTGTTCCTTTCCACCCCCCCCCAAACCCCATTGAATCTGTGCACTTGAATAGTTCAAGGAATTTTTCTGGTTATTCTGTCCTCTTCCCCCCACCCCCACCCTTTATTTGTTTGTGTTTATTTATTTATTAATTTTTAGCTCCCACAAATAAGTGAGAACATGTGGTATTTCTCTATATGTGCCTGAATTGTTTCACTTAATATAGTTTTCTCTAAGTCCATCCATGTTGTTGCGAATGGTAGTATTTCATTCTTTTTTATAGCTGAGTAGTATTTCATTGTGTAGATATACCACAGTTTCCTTATCCACTCATCTGATGATGGACATTTGGGCTGGTTCCAGCTCTTGGCTATTGTAAACATGCTGCAATAAACATTGGAGTACAGGTATCCCTTTGGCATGATGATTTCCATT
Organism: Galeopterus variegatus; assembly: GCF_000696425.1. Classification (NCBI taxonomy): domain Eukaryota; kingdom Metazoa; phylum Chordata; class Mammalia; order Dermoptera; family Cynocephalidae; genus Galeopterus; species Galeopterus variegatus. The sequence continues at coordinate 23,971 of NW_007732046.1, read as the reverse complement.
CCTCTGGGTATATTCCCAGCAGTGGGATAGCTGGGTCATATGGTAGATCTATCTGCAATTGTTTGAGGAACCTCCATACCATTTTCCATAAAGGCTGCACCATTTTGCAGCCCCACCAACAGTGTATGTGAGTTCCTTTTCCTCCACAACCTCTCCAGCATTTATCGTTCTCAGTCTTTTGGATGTTAGCCATCCTAACCAGAGTGAGATGGTATCTTGAAGTGGTCTTGAGTTGCATTTCCTGGATGCTGAGTGATGTTGAACATTTTTTCATGTGTCCGTTGGCCATTCATACATCTTCCTTTGAGAAATGCCTATTCAGTTCCTTTGCCCATTTTTTAATTGGGTTATTTATTTTTTTTGCTGTAAAGTTGTTGAGTTCCTTGTATGTTCTGGATATTAATCCTTTGTCACATGTATATTTTGCAAATATTTTTTCCCACTCTGTTGGTTGTCTTTTTACTCTTTTGATTGTTTCTTTTGCTGTGCAGAAGCTTTGTAGTTTGATATAATCGCATTTGTTTATTTTTTCTTTAGTTGCCTGTGATTTGGGGTCCTATTCATGAATTCTCTACCCATTCCTACTTCCTGGAGTGTTTCCCTTATGTTTTCTTTAAGGAGTTTTATTCTTTCAGGATGTATATTTAATTCTTTAATCCATTTTGAGTTGATTTTGGTATATGCTGAAATATACGGGTCTAGTTTCATTCTCCTACATATGAGTATCCAGTTTTCCAAGCATCACTTGTTGAAAAGGCAGTCTCTTCCCCAGTATGTAGCTTTGCTACCTTTGTCAAAGTTGAATAGGTGAGAAGAACCTTACTTAGTTACTCAATAAATATTCACTCTGTGTCAGGGAAAGGAACCTTAAGGATGAGTAAGTGCTCCCCCAGCCAACAGGAAAGGAAGCAAGAAGGGAATGCCAGGCAAATGCCCCTAATAACATAAGGACAATGGCAGAGATCTATGCACATGGAAGGTGTTTTCACTGAATACCAAGGGATCAATATGGCTGTGAGCACTGAATCTCCCGGGGATGTGGATAATGGAGGAGGTAAAACCAATTAGGGTCAGATCCTGAATAGCCTTGAATAACCACAAGATAATCCTATGGAGGGAATGGTAGAATATTTTCAGCAGGAAAATTTAAGTGATGAAATTTTTGTGTTAGAAAGACCATTCTGGTCAACATGTCCAGCATAAATCATCAAGAAAAGGTGAGACATAGGAAAAAAAGTTCACATGTAATTGCAGTAGTCTTCAAATATTGTGATCAGAGCTTGACCTAGGACATTACCAAGGAAAGAGACACATTTGAAGGTAAAATGGGGAGGGCTCAGCAACCAAATGATTGTGTTAGATGAGATATGTTGAGGGTGGGGGCTGAGATGATGTAGTTTCTAGCTTAAACTTCGAGCTTAAATATGCTCTAACAGTGATGGAGGGAAAAGGGAAAAGATGAAGTCAACTTTGAACATATTAACTTTGAAATTCCAGTGTAATATGCTTAGAGATGCTCAATATAGAATTTAGGAGTATGGGAAATATTTTCTTGGATTCTCTACAGAAGATTGTGTAGATTAAATAACAGCTAAGAATAGATATTTAAAGATTATCAGAAAGAAAATAAGCCAGAAAAAGGAAGAGAATGAGAAGCCAGAGTTAGGTGGTAGCCCACAGTATATGGTAACTTGTACATGGCTTAGGCACCCAGTGACCACAGTTCAACCAACATTCAACACACATTCACTAAGGCCTATTAGGCACCAAACACATGGCTAAATCGCAACTATTATATTAGCTCCACTTTTCTGCTCTAAATGATATAATGACTTTTAAGTTTGGATAGAGATAGAATTCAAGTTAAGTTCTCATTCTGTTCATTCTCTCCTTACATACTAAAATGCAAAAGTAAACAAAGGACTTTATTTGAAAAGAAAGCACAGTAACAGACACATTAGAGCCTTTATGGACTTTCAGGGCTTATAAAGCAACACAAAGGAAAAAAGGTTAACAAACTAATTCCTGAACACATTCACCTCCCTTTTAAAAATTATTGATGAATGTCCTACCTTTCACCATATGCCAAAATCAACTCAAAAAGGATTAAAGACTTAAATGTAAGACTCAAAACTATAAAACTCCTAAAACATAGGGGAAACACTTCAGGAAGTAGGACTGGGCAAAGACTTTATGAATATGACCCCAAAAGCACAGGCAACAAAAGACAAAATAAACAAATGGGATTATATCAAACTAAAAAGCTTCTGCACAGCAAAAGAAACAGTTAACAGTGAAAAGACAACCTACAAACTAGAAGAAAATATTTGCGAACTATGCATCAACAAAGGATTAATATTCAGAATATACAAGGAACTCAAACAACTAAACGTAAAAAAACAAATAACCCAATTAAAAAATGGGCAAAAAAGCTGAAAAGACATTTCTCAAAGGAAGATATACAAATGGTCAACAGACACATGAAAAAATGCTCTACATCACTCAGCATCAGGGAAATGCAAATCTAAACCACACTGAGATATCATCTCACCCCAGTTAGACTGTCTATTATCGAAAAGACTGAGAATAACAAATGCTGGGAAGGATGCAGAGAAAAGGGAACCCTCCTACACTGTTTGTGGGAATGTAAATTGGTGCAGCCCATTATGGAAAATTGTATGGAGGTTCCTCAGAAAACTACAGATAGATCTATCGTATGTTGCAGCTATTCCACTGCTGGGCGTATATCCAAAGGTATGGAAATCATCATGTCGAAGAGATACCTGCACCCCCATGTTTATTGCAGCTCTATTTACAATAGCCAAGAGCTGGAACAAACCTAAATGTTCATCATCAGATGACTGCATAAGGAAAATGTGGTATATTTACACAAGGGGATACTATTCTGCCATAAAAAATAATGAAATACTGCCATTTTCGGCAACATGGATGAACTTAGAAAAAAATTATGTTAAGTGAATTAAGCCAGGCACAGAAAGAGAAAGAAAGAAAGACACATCAATCAGAATAATAAGTTGAACTTTCAAAAGGAGAGAACAGAACTGAGGTTACCAGAGATGGTAAAAGGGGAGGGGTAGAGAGGGTAAGGGAAGAATTGGTAAAGGGCACGAAAAGTGATCACATTTTATAATGTTGAATATACTAATTATCCTGATTTGAGCATCACATACTGCACACAGGTATTTATATTCAGCTCTGTACCCCAAAGATATGTACAATCAACTATGTTTCAATTTAAAAAAAAGAAAAAGTATTGATGTACAAAATATTATAATAAACCATTGCCAACACAAACGTTCTGATTGCAACATGCAATACTAGGCAATTCTGGGTTAAACAATAACATCCTCCACATGGAAGGCCTGCAAGATGCACAGCTGAGAGCATGTGTGCATGCACACCCACACCCACATACAACCTCCTCAAACAGACTTTGCAGTCAGAGCAGCCTTTTAAATACTTTGCCTTTATTACCCACAGTGACCATCAGTCTAGTGAAATCATCTGTCCTCTCACAGAGACAGTGACACCTGTAATCAGTAACTCAGCACAACCACCAGGTTTTACGACTAACTCCATGAGCCAATTTGTTTTATATTTAGTTTTTTTTCTTTTTAAATTTCATGATTAATGTACTACCCGCATCATCAATGTTTTTGGCCTCCCAGGTCACTATGGAAAGCAATCTGTTTTTCTTGCACAATCATTTGAATAAATAATACCTAGTCATTTGACTGCAAGTATTCATTATACATGAGCTATAGAAAATAATCAGTCACAGATCAAGTTTAGTAGCTTCAAAACAAATGACGTAGGTATGATTTAAACAGAATTCTCTGAGTGGTTTCTTTTCTCCAGAAAGGATCTGAATTTTATCCTATGTGCATTGTACAATCTTCTTTTCACATTTTGTGAATATTTCTCTTAGGTCAAATATTCACTTTATGCCTTTCTAACTCAGCAAACAGAGGCTCACATACAAAATGGCTTTGTCACTTTGTCTAGCATGTTAACAGAGCAATAATTATTTTAGTACTTCAATTTGGACAGTCAAAAAGATGACCTTATGATGAACCTCCTGTAAGAGAAACAGTACGGTTTATAAATAAAATCTCATGCTGAGAGATCTTAGCTTCCAAAGGAAGAAAGCAATCGCTATGTTTTCAGGCAGTTAATGTTCTGCCCTTTACTTTAGACACATAATATCTAGATTTTCATCAGCATTTTTTTTTAAATGCTCTAAGTCCAGAATCCTGGGTTTTGTTCATGCATATCTAGAAACTATTCTGTTTGGGAATATCCCACAAGAAACTAGGATGCAAAAAAGGACATTCTTTACAGATTCTCGCTACAAAGAAAATACCCCACAATTCTTGGTTCAGTCCCATGACATTCTTAAAGGGACATCTGATTAAAGAAGAGCTGGACATTTCTGTAAAAATCAAAATATTTTTTAAAAAATTTCCAAGGAAATTTTAAAGTTAAGCCAAAAGTAAATCATTAAAAAGACTAATTCAAAATTGGAAACAGTACAGTCAGGTTTAAAAGTCACATTTTGAATTAAACAGACCTAAGTTCAAACATTTACAGGCTGGGTGACGTTAGACAAGTTACTAGACTTTCCTGAGACTCCAGATGGAAATAATTGAACACATTATGTGAATAAATTAAGCCTAGCCATAGGCACTCATTAAATATTACCTTCCTCCTTGGCTTTCCATTTTGATACTATAAATGACAACATCATTAGGGAATTCCATAATTTTCCATTATGCATGTGTTTGGTTTGCATTTCAATGATTACTTACCAGTCTGTAAACAAAGAATATCACAAAATATTCCATTTTGATACATTTTAAGTAACCATCACAAGTGAATTCACAAGCTATTATTTTTTAATGTTTCTTACTTGCAGAGCCTATGCGTTCACAGAATAATGCAAAAGAAAAAACCATTCCAATGCAGACATATTAAAGTACATATCTGATTAATAAATATAACCCCATCAGATTGACTGATCCAAATGACAAAATCACCAAATGAGTCCCACATTACCACTTCCTTTGTACTACCTAGTAAAATGGATCAAATACAAAACATTCTTTAAAAATGGGGCACTATTCTCCTTACATAGGCCAACAGCTGACATAAGGGGGAAGAAGGTCAAGCACACTTTTGTAAAGCTCTTAAGTAATAGGTCAGAGGACAGAAACATTAGTATGAGACAATTATAAGTTCTTGATAAAAGAGGGGAAAAAAGGGGTCGGCCCTGTGGCTCACTCGGGAGAGTGCGGCGCTAGTGGCGCCGAGGCCCCGGCTCGGATCCTGTATAGGGAATGGCCGGGCGCTCACTGGCTGAGCGTGGTGCAGACCACACAGAGCCAAGGGTCCAAAAAAAAAGAGGGAAAAAAGGTTTTAATCATTGATTCCGAACTGTAAAGATTACAAAATTTCATATTAATAAACATTTTTCATCTTAATGATGAATAGCCACCTGCTGAAGTATAAGAAACAGGGGCCCACTCCTAATTAGAAGCAGCTAGATTGTGTGTATTTTCCATTATGCATTTTGGCTCCACAAATATTCAATTTGAGAACTCTGAGGCTAAGCTTTAGAAACTGTCCCAGTTCTTCATAAGCTGACACAGTCTTCAGACACACACTGCACGCATTCAGTATAATCAAAGTACGCACAGTCAGAAAGCAGTGCTTGAGGCCCTTGTATTTTTTAATCAATTTCTGTGAATTTTAAGTAAGCTGTCAGCTTATAGTGAGGGTGCAGCAATTCTGTATCTGGAAAGTTCTTAAATGGAAATAATAGGACCCAAATGTTCAATGTTCCTTTATTCATTTCAGAAAAACAGTCTCTGTCACACTTGCTACCTTCTGCCAAAGTCTACAAAGTTCAAGCTTAGTAGTAGCCAACTAAGCTAAATAATGTTTTGTCCAAGTTTCCAAAACAAGTTTTCCCAATTTTCCATTTATGAAAATTAAAGGTAAGAACAACTTTATCATTTGAACAACCACAATGATTTAAAACATAAACTTGATTTTTAACTCCCCCATTCCCCTTCAAAACCCTAGCCACCATTTTTTAAGTAGCAGCAGCAGCATGATGTCCCCTTTCCTTACCTGCTGAATGAGATCTACCAATTGGAAATCAATTTAGAGTTAATATCATATTCTGCTCAGGGCCCCATACCAATACTCAGGCAAAAAATGTTAGGCTAGCCAATTAAAAACCATGTATCAAATGATCAGTCAAAAATGTTACTTAAACCCACAACTTGGCTGACATCAGCAGAATATATTCATATGCAGGAAATTTATTCACTTTACTGATGAAATTATTCTACCAGAAACCTGTTAAATACATTCTTTATTCGTTGCCAGTCTAGGCCAGTGATTTGGAGATAGTTATGCAATTGGCCATATGAAATCTGTAGATAGATTCTTGAGGATGTGTCTTGCTCTTGATTTTTTTAAAAATCAGAGAGCCTTGTGATTACAAATATTACAGCATTTGTCAGTCAGTAATGATGACATCACATTATTTAGTCTAACTAGACACTAACCCAGTAGTCTTACCCTTGTCAATACAAACTGAAAAAGTCAGCTAATTATCACCTCCCCAGGGATCTTTTCAGATTAATGCTGTAATTCCATGGAAGTACTGGGATATCGATGATTTAAAATTTTATTAGGTATGAGAATTTTCCAAAATGAGATAAGACTTTTGGTTTAAAATCTAGTGAGCTACAAGTTTTTCCTTAATGAGAAATTTAGATATGTGGTTTTTTTCCCAGTTTCAGAAGAGAGATTTTCTCAGGTTACATGTGCCAGGAAATATGGTGTGTATTTCCTAGTGAAATACGGATAAAGACTTCACAAGTCTTTATACAGGGGGCAAAATAATACATGAAAAGATTGTTTTTTTATAATGTCATAAGTACTATGATAGAGGTATGCAAAGAAAGGGGTATATATGGCAGATATGAGGTCTTAAAAAGTGATATTTGAGGTGATACTTGACAGGCAATAAGAAAGACTGGGCCAAGAGTCATATCTTTGAATGTGTGTGTACATGTGTTTATTTGTATGTGTGTGTCTGTGGGTGATCACTACCATGAGGCAGGAAATATTCACTCGAGTAAAAATAGCATAAATTTCAGTGGGGAAGAGGATGAAAAGTAGATATTTGCCAGATCATCAAAGATTTTTTATAACAAGTTTATAACAAGATATGGACCTAATCCCCAAAGGAGTCAGTTATATAAGAATTTAAAGAGGGTAGTGACATAGTTTTATTTATATTTTAGTCATGTTATATAGAGTACTATTTTTAAAACTGGACTGTTTATCAACTATAACTTTCCAAATAGGATCCCCCAATATTTTGTCAACATAGTGGTGTTTGAATGACATTTTTTCCTATCAAATCGTGTTAAGGAAAATCATGAGATAAATTTATGTTGTTTATTTCCTTCCCCTCCACCACGAAGGTAGGTGAGACTTTGCTTTACATTGCTTTTTAGTGTTTTATTTTTCCCCACCAAAGCAAAAATTAACACCTATACTTGGCTTTCATTCTCTAAAACCAAGACTTCTTAAGAACATTATGCTAGGTCTTCCCAGAGACGTCATCAAACATCTTCTGAGAGCTAATAAAGTAGTTCCTGAAATCCTTACAATCCAGTAAGGTAAATATTACTATCTACTCTTCTGCAAAAGCAGCATCTGGAACACGTGGGACTTATGATTAGACAGCAGAAAGACAAAGACTCAGATGTGTCCTCAGGACTTTGAATCAGACACTGGTACTCTTTCATGGGGCAATGGTTACCCTACAGTCAGCCTCTTCTTCCCCTTTGCCTTTGAATGTCCCCAAAAAACTTAACACCAACAGTAAGTGTTGAGGGTGGGAAATCCTATTATGGTATTTTTGAAAGGTGAGGCCTCGAAGAGGTGATTATATTGTAGGCCCATGCCATAGTGAATCGATTAATAATGGTGGTCAGGGGTGTGGTTCTGAGGGCTTTAAAAGGAAAGTGCATGAAGAACTATCCCTCTCTCTGCTTCACCATTTTCTGCCATGTGAGACTTCTGCACTGCTGTTAAAGACTCCACCAAGAAAAACCCTCACCAGATCTGTTCCCTGAACTTCGTACTTTCCAGCCTCTGAAACTGTAAGCAACAAATTTCATTTTCATTATAAAATACACAGTTCCATATATTTTCTAATAAGCAACAGAAACAAACTAGTACATCCTTCTTCCTGCCTCTGGAACCATGCTATTTCAAGTATGGGTCAAGGACCAACAACAGTGACATCACCTGGGAATATGTTAGAATCGAAGGCTCTTCCCCAGGCTTATTGAATCGAGATTTGTATTTTAATAAGATTTCATGGTGATTCATTTGCACATCAAAGTCTGAGAAGCATTACTCTTAGAATATAGTTGAATCATCAGAAAACAATTTCCATGCTGGTGTAACTTCTCTGGTTTCCCATTCGAGAATAGAATTATTAAAATATTAATGAGTAGAGCGATAGGATATTTTTGGGGGGGGGCTAGATTTAAATACCTCACACTTACAATCCAAGTGGTAGTATTACCATTTGTGTGACACTCACCTAATTACCTCCAGACCTGTTCTTCTCTGGCACCTCCTCCTGTCTTGGTCTCCCTCTTCCTCTCACACTGTCCCACACTATTTGTTCACCTCCTTTTCCTTAGCCTTCTTTGTTTTCCCCTTTTCTTCCCATTCTACATAGATCCTTTTCTATTGCTCCATTTATTCTTCTATCTCTTTCTCTCACCCCAGTTTTGTCCCTGAAATGCTCTTACCTAATAATAATGATGAATCACATCTATATATTTTATTCTCCTTGATTAACACAAATACTTATTGGTCCCTTGATCTTTGGTGGGGAGGAAGGTCTTCTATGCCTGAATTTACACTCATAAAGAAATTCAACAGTAAAAAAAAATAATACTGATCCTAAACGTTTAAAACACACACACACACACATGCACTCATACAGCTTCATCATGTAAACTGTAAAAGATAATAAGAGGTAGGACCGACCAAAAATATACTGAATTAGATATAAACATTTTGAAACCATCTGTGGAGGTTTGAAAAATGGCCACAAATTTTTGACACTCTTCCCATTGAGAGGTGAGGGCCCTTTCCCTGAAATCTGGACAGGCTTGTAATTGCTTCAACCAATAGAATGAAGTGAAAATAATGATACATAACTTTCTAAGCCCTTAAGAGACAATGGAACTTTCCCCTGGACCTCTTGGAACTCTGTTATCTAGGGAAGCTCCCTCTCAGGTAGCCCCTTTTGGAAACCAGCTGCCACATTGTGAGAAGTCGAAGCCACATAGTGTGGACACATATAGGCAGTACAGTAGATGGACCCAGAAGAGCCCAGTTTTCAATTGTCCCTGCCCACATGCCAGACACAAGAGTGAAAAAAACCTTCAGATGATTCCAGCCCCCAGACAGTCAAATCTTTCTACCTGAGACACAGGCATTACAGAATAAAGACAAAAGAGCACCCTGTCTTAATTCCTGACCTACAAAATCCATGACCATAATAAAAAAATAAGTTGTTTTACGCCACTAAATTTTGGGGTGATTTGTTACACAGCAATAGATATTGAAACAAGGTCCATCCTTATAAAGAATAAAATCCATTAACAAGATGTTTTAGGTATTTCAGTATTAAATCTTCCTTAAGTAGGATCTAAAATAAACTGCCTTGTACAAACTTAACAGGAGACTGCCACAGTGTGCTTTTAATTTTTATGTATTTTTTCAACTTTTTTTAATGATGTGCTTTTTAAATCATAAGTATTTTAAATAAAATTTCTAATTGGGATGAAAAAAATTTTGTTTGTATGTTTGTTTCTATCTACTCTTGATATAATAAGACTTTCTTTTAAAGAATTACCCTTAGGCATGAAGTCCAGCATAATATAATATTTCTCCACTAACACAGAAACCTAACATTTAAGAAAAATAGAACCTTGTGCAAGTTCAGACAACTTCCCCACTTAAATCCTAGCATTATGCATACTTTGAACCAGATGCTATTCCTAGTCACGTGCTACTCATTTTTATTTCACTAAGTTCATATTTACTGCTAAAATATTTCTTTTAAACTTGCGTTTGCCTATCAGGGAAAATAAACAAAACACAAAAATGAAAGACAACTGATTCACTTATTTCCTCTAAGCTGACAGATTTCATAGAAAGTGCTTTTGTAATAAAAAAAATATTAATGAAGTAGCAATGTTTTGTGCAGACATTTGCTCCTCTGTCTACTTCATTTATAAATACATTTTAATGAGGTAATAGAGACTACACAGCTCTGCAAGTGTTCCTTTTTCTAACATTTGTTCTGAATTCAAAGATTAGAAACAGCTAATCTGCTGCATTTTGGGAACTGGTTTATGAATACGGCATTTAAAGCACATTGTTCGAGCATCTGGAAAGCTAACATCTCATAAATAGCCCATCCTCCCAAACATATGATTAGACAATAAGGGTAATCTGAAATTTGTTTAAAATCAGTAGCCATAAAGTAGATACAGTGTACTACAAATTGTCCCTCCCTCCCTCCCCACCCTCCAGCCCAGAATGTGTATTGAAACATGGTTTAATGGGCTTTCAGTTTGCCAAGAAGACATTCAGAGTGGAGTCTGTCTTTGTACAATTAAATTATGCACATTGTCGAATCTTCTCATTTAAGAAATCTATATTTTACTGAATTATATCTAAGAATTAAGTCAGATCTACCCTGGAAGTTCTCCGTGTTTCCTCAAATGCATACATTTGTGTTTGTGTACATGTGTGTGTTTAACAGTAACAATCAGAAGACTTAATAAAGGGTATGATTCAAGTAGATAATGTCGACCTTATAGAACAACTGGAGGTCACAGATATACCCAGCTTATTGTAATATCTTGGAAAAACTTATTGGAAAGAAGCCTCTGAAGAGGAAAATTTTCTTTATGATGAATGTATCCCATAATTTATCTGTTTCATGAATTTAAATTTTAAAGTCATGGCTCTAGTGGTTAACATTTATTGATTGAATACCTTCCAGGCAAAGAGCTAAGTGCTCTACACAGACTGTGTACACTTCAATACAACCCAATTAAGTAGATAGCGCTAATAGTCTTCATTTTACAGATGAGGAAATTAAGGCAAAGCTCATTTTCAAAACAGGCCTAATGTTACACAGCTACAAAGCTTACAGAATTTTCAAGCTTAAAAGTAACATTTAAGATGCCTTAATAAAATTGTCACATTTTGTAAAAAAGGAAACTGAGGCCAGAACAGTTTACTAACGTGATGAAGTTAGTAGCAGAACAAGATCTAAACCCAGTTCTTCTTACAGTCCAATAGTCATTCGGATGCTTTTTATTTTTCATCCTGTATAAGAGTTTTCAATTTTTTACTCTCTTTTGTTCTCCCCATTTATTTCCACCCTTTTCTTGCTGTGTATTCTTCCAGCACATGCTTTAATCATTAGATGATGATCTAAGAATCAGTTATTGGAGGTGTTCACAAACAACATATATAAAATTATGTTTTATTTATGTACATGTATATCCTATATTTATTGCTTTATCACTCAAAATTATGCTTGCGGGATCTGTCCATGTTAAAACATGTATGTATATCTAGGTCATTATTTTTCATTTCTAGTTATATCCATACTATTAACATACCACATTATTACTTGTTTTCATCTTTCCTCATAACAAACAACGCTATAGTGCATATGTTTGTACATGTCCCCTTGGGTTTATTTGCAGAATTTTCTGGATCAATGCACATGTGTATTTCCAGCTTCACCACACGTAGCCAAATACTTTTCCAAAGTGGTTGTACCAATTCACACTTTCACCCACTATGCAGACCTTCCTGCCCCACCCTACCCCCACACCAAATCTTCTCTAATGCATGCTATTGCCAAAATTCTTGAATTTTTCTAGATGGATATATGAAATGGTAGTCTCATTATCACTTTACTTATTTCCCTGAGTACCACTAGTGCATTAATTTTAACTGTTTTGATTTCCTCTCCCTTAAACTCCTTTACCATTCACCTATTCTCTATTAGCATATTTGTATTTCTTTATTGATTTATAAAATTTCTGTTTGTTATATATGTTTTCTCTCAGACTAACTTGACTTTCAGCACTGCTCATAGTATCCTTTATTATACAGGTACTTTAATTTTGACACAGTAAAATGTATCTACTTTTTCCTCCACTTTTAGCACAATAAAATTAAATTCATATGAGCATATACATTTTTCATCCAAAATTTTTAGAAAAGGGCACTTTTATTTGTAACTTCCACAGAGAAAATTAAGAGAGGAACAAGAATTGAATTAATTCTTTCTTTGTATTGGACAACATGCATCAAAGTGACTATTCAAATCTTTGAATACTATCAATGAAATTCAGAATTAATTTTAAGAGGAATTATTCATTCATTTTATACTCTTTTAAGTAAAATATTTACTTAAAATATCTACAATTCTTCAAATATTTACAATTTTTATTAAAATAACATTATTCTTCTTAACCAGGCTCCCAGTTACTTATTACATGATTAAAAATTTTATCAATTGGCCCACATGTGGTATTTTATTGTATCCCTTTTGTACCTAGGTATCACACTTTGCATGTGCATCCTTCTTTTTTTTAATTATTTTTTATTACTGAGGTAACCTATGTTTTAAGCTTTTAGAGAAGGTGGAAATATGAATACAAGCTGTATATACAACTATAGAATATTACATAAGAGATTATAAGAAGAAAATCAATTTTTCCTATAATTTATTATCTATAAAATATTTCTTTAAAATATATCTCAAAAGTATTAATGTGAAAAACCTTTTTGAAAGGTGGCATCTAATGAATGTTTTCCCTGTCCGAGAATCTTTTGGAAATCATGTGGATGAGTAAATAGTACTTTAAGTACCTCTACACATCTAACAACCTACCATGAGTTGTATAACCACAGGTAAATCACTCAGCCTCATTTTTCTTCTATGTGAAATAATGTAATCAGAAAATATGATCACCAAAATTCTATTCCTTTATAATAAATCTGTTAAAGTACACACAACATACATACACACACAGACATACACACAAACACAATATTCTCAAGGACCAAAAGAACATTTACGACAACTATGAAACTAAAATTTCATTTTAACATTCAGCTGCCCTAATGGAATGGGCAACTTCCCTTCTTTAATATATCTATGGAAATACAAACCATTACTCCCAAACCAAAGGCAATGGAGCCTCAGAGGAAATGGGTTCTGATGATGTCAGACAGGTATTTATTGTTGCTTCCAGTATAGACAGAATTGAAAATTCTTTCCTTTCCCATCAAGAAGGAAACATTTCAGAACAGGAATATTTATAATCTAAAATTGTACTTTACAATTGGCTTCACATCCGTTTTCTGAGTTGTCTCCAAAGAACTTTGGTTGATATATCTTCCTATACATTGAAATTGCTATTTGTTGAATTCAAACAATTTCTATTTCATATATAAAAAAGCAACCTTTTTACTCCTCTATTTTCTATCCATCAGACCCATTACTGACTAGATAGTAGTGAGTCTGAGAAGAAAAAAGAAAAACTCTCAAGAGAGTAGCTATTCGAACCTCTCAAGGCAAAATACAGAGCAAATGAAGACAGCTCACTTTCTAAACAGCATGCCCTTTTCAATCTTCCCCTAATGGAGATCCTCTCTACATATTTCCTACAGCAATAGACCTATTCTTCTTTTAAAAATTACTCATATGGATATTAATATCAAATTGTATATGTTTATAAAACTTTGTTTTAAACTATATGAATATTTTCAAGCAAGGCTTGTCAATAAAAACACTGTTGATGAGTTTTATCAAACAGGTTGTGCTAGAGACAGAGTTATCAGCTGTTCATTGCTCTGGTGAGGAATTTTTTCATCTAAGTTGTGACTTGGGCAAAATATAGCAGTACCATTGGATCTAGTTTGATTGCGTGATTTACTATTATCTAACTTCCATTTTTTCTTATTTTGCTTGAAACAGAGACCTGATTTTAACTGATGATTTCCCTATAAAATCATTCTATTTTCTTTCATATACTGCAAACATCACTGATATTTCAATTAAATATTTCTTTTTCATTAACATTAGTCCTCACACATAACTAAATTCTGGGTTTAAGTAGCTCTAAATCTTAGAAATAAAGCAAATTAACAAAAGCATATTCAATTATTTAATGCTTGGTTTTCCAATTTCTAATTTACATATAATTAATTTTTCTCCCACTACCTTTCTCTATTTCACTAAACATTAGTGACACTATCTTGTAAGAGATTTATTAAAATGGTAATCACAATAATAAACTACTACCATTTATTAGAACATTATTATACGTTAGGCACTGTGCTAAGCAACCTACAAGGATTATATCATTTAATGCTTATACATCCTATGAAGTAAATATTATCCCCATTTTAGGAAGGACAAAACTGACTCATACATGTTAAGAAATATCCAAAGGTCGCACAGGTGGTGATGCTAAGATTCTCATTCAGGCAGTGGACTCCAGAGTCAAAAGTTTATTACACAGCTGAAGAGACCTAAGTTACATAATACTGACACCTATTTTCTTCTCTTAGGAACTAACTTATTCTCTATTTGTGAGTTTACAATTTAATAAAATTAAAATACAAAGAAATACAAACAAATGTAGGAATACCGACAACAAGCAAATTTAATTAAAAATGCATCATGTACTCATGCTGTGAATGCTGCTCCAGTGCACTGAAAAAAACAATAAATTTATTTTACAGAAATAATGAAGTAGCTAGAGAAAACAAGAAGCTCAACACTGTTCATTGCTTTTCCTTAGCAGTTTGGTTGTGTAATGGACTCTAATAATACTTTCCATTTCATATTCCAGTTACTGACTTTACTGGCTTAAATAATTAAAAACTGGGTAATAGGTTCAGCTTTTTCTCTTTTATTAGGTGAAAAAACTTATAAGTACATATGTCACTTTACCTGAAAAGGCATAACAGTGTAGATCTAAAGAAATTACTTTAATTTAAAAATTTTCTTCTCATTCAAAGATTCCTTTCAGTCTCCACTGGCCAGACTCTCTGAAAGCTTGTCACCTCTGGGTTTTGCTTTTGAACATATTATTTTAAAATCCAGGTATAACCACTAATATATTCTTCCTGTGGTCCAGGACCTCTTTTCATATTTCATGTCATCATAAAACCAATTAACATGTCAAAAATAAAATTTTTTAAGAAATATCATTAAGAAGGTATGAACTAAGTACCATGAGAGATCAGAAGAAAGGACTCCCCAGACAAGTGAATCAAGACAGGCTCCCTTGAGGAGGTGGCAATTATGTCAGGCTTTCATGAGAGCATGGCTAAATTGAAAAAGACTGGAGGAAAGAGGACATTTCAAACTAAAAGCAGTGTGCTTGGAAATATCAAACACTCCTAGCCAGCTGGCACTGGAAAATAAAGATGTTTGGAAAGTAAACTGCAGTTGATTTGAGGGGACGTGATAGACGTTCAGACTGAGATTTTGGTATTCTAATAGGTAAACTCGAGAAAGCAGTGTGCTTGGAAATATCAAACACTCCTAGCCAGCTGGCACTGGAAAATAAAGATGTCTGGAAAGTAAACTGCAGTTGATTTGAGGGGACGTGATAGACGTTCAGACTGAGATTTTGGTATTCTAATAGGTAAACTCGAGGAGTCACTGAAGATTTTTGAACCATTAAGTCTGAAGCCAGAGCAGCGAACTAGGAAAATTAATATGATAATTGGGAGTAGAGTGCAACCTGGGGAATTTATTACAAAGTTACGGACTGAAAAGTGGTCACTGGTATTAAGGAGCATGAGGAACTATTAAATCCTGTTGTAGGCATAGAGCTCCTCAAGAATGATGGCAGGGTGACAAGTGAAAAAGAGCTATAAGCTAGGTATTGGCAACCTTAGGCACTAGAATAGTGTCTCAAGAGTTTCCAGACCACACCAATGAAGGTGAATAGCAGTAGCTGATGTGAGTAGGCAGTCAGAACTACAACTGCAGAGAAATCTCATTAATGTCTGGACCCAGCCCGTGGCAGCAAAGGTTTGTCAAAACCTCCTCCTCACCCTCAGTCAGAGGCAGTGAGAAAAGCATCCTCTCTTGGAAAGGGTTCTGAGAGGAAGACCAGTTGCATCAGAAGATCCAAATTTCAGGTAAGGGGAGCAGGTGGGAATGGTGAAGTCCCTATGGGATTAGCAATGGAACATGCATGCCTTAGGGCCAATGCAAAAAAACCAATAGGTGGGAAGGCCTGAGTTGAGTGAGCTAGACAGGGCTAGGAGTAAGTATAGTTAGGAAGGAAATCAGAGGAAGTAATGGCAGGCTACATGATTCCACAAAGTACTCCTAACACCCACAATAAAGTCACAGGCACAGGACTATCACTGGGATGGTTAGCTTACCTTATGGTAAGTGTAACTAAAACACTTCCATCACACTTCCTTGCACAGTAAGAGATCTTTATATCCATGGCTGGATCAAGACCTTAAATGGCCCCAAAAACTGAAAAAAAGGATCATGCACCTCCACATCATAAATAATTCCAATAAGTACACTAACTGTAAAAAAAAAAAAAAGTGCAAGGAAACTAAGTATCCTTTCTCATACAGTGTTCTTTTTTAAAAAATTCAATATTAAATTATTTCCAAAGGTAATAGAAAAAAAAATGACAAAAACATCTAATTTTAGGTCTCTCCGCTTTGCTGTAACATGGTTGGTCTGCCCTTCTGAAAAATGTAATTGGGTTCAAAATGCATAAACTATGGCACTTTCGATCAGCTGTTTTCTAATAAATATTAGGCATTGGCACTAAGGATATTTATTCAGCTTTATTTATTTAGAGAAGCTTAATATTTAGCACTGCAAAAGTAAAGAGATAATCAAACTCACTTGTATAAACCCTTTCAAGAAAGACAAATTATGCTAAAATATAGCACCATAAAAGATTCATTTTAAATGGGCACTTATAATCTATGGCTTTGTCAGGTATAAATTTAGTAAAAGGTCTACATTTTATACCTAAAGCTTATATAAGTAAAATCAAATATAAAGGACTGTCATTAATTATAGTAATAGTAATCCATTTGAATTATCATAATTGCAACACTGATTCTCAATCATCAGTAAGATTCATTAAGTTTTGCAGACTATACCATACCATACTATTGCTAACTATACTATACCATTGTGACATGTACACATTATATATAAAATTTTGTACACATAGGTTTAAGAAAGATTTGGCTGAACTTCAAGCACTGTAGGAAAAAAGCTTTTCTGCTTAATTTTGGGTATGCCAGATTTATTTCACCAGTACACTGATTTTTCAAACATTCTTGACAAGTCAGTGTTGTGCTACATTAGAAGATTCTGTTCCTTCATCGCTGCTAGCTTCTGAAAGATTTATGGCTTTCTCAATAGAGCACAAAATTTCCTGTTTGCACTTACATACTAGTTTTCACAGAAGACCTAAGGACGCTTAGTGAAGTGAAATGGATTCTGGGGTTTTTCTGATTTCATAATTGTTTCAGATAGGTTTCATGGAGGGTGAATTTTCTGGGCTCTAAAATAAGGAAAAATGCTTCTATTTTGCCCTCCCACATAAACACATAAAGTTCACATAGAGGGTTCTAAATAACTTATCTTTTTTTTTAACTTAAAAATATTTAAAATTTAAAAACGGCAGAGTAGAATAAAACAGACATCAATGGAACCATCATCCCAATTTGTACATTCTTAACACTGTGCCATATGTGCTTCAGATCTCTGATTTATTAAAGGACTAAAATTTACAAGTGGAGTTGAGGTCCCCTATATAAACCTACCAAGAAGCATAAGAGTTTGTAAAAATAATTTTTAGACATATAAGGGGTTTTATTAAAGGACTAAAATTTACAAGTGGAGTTGAGGTCCCCTATATAAACCTACCAAGAAGCCTAAGAGTTTGTAAAAATAATTTTTAGACATATAAGGGGTGTTTTTATTTTATTATTTATTTATTTATTTATTTATTTATTTTTTTCAGGGAAAGATGCAAGCTCAGCACACGTAATAACTTCGTATAGCATACATTATACGAAGTTATACGATTTGTGACCGGTAAGGGGATAGCAACCCTTGGCTTGGTGTCACCCGCACCGCGCTCAGCCAGTGAGCGCACCGGCCATCCCTATATAGGATCTGAACCCGCGGCAGGAGCGCTGCTGTGCTCCCAGCGCCGCACTCTCCCGAGTGAGCCATGAGGTTGGCCGTAAGGGGGTTTTTTTAGTTAACTGTTACTAGTTTTTAGTTAAATTATATGAACATTTGGAGCTTATTGAGTTGGCTTTATGACTGAAAATACAGTTTAGTATTCTACTTATTGGGTGCTGGGATCTATATGAGGATACTTTGAAAAGTTTGTGGAAAAATAAAATTAAAAGATAATACAAATCTTTCCATAACTTTTTTGAAGTACCCTCATATGTCTATTAGACCATTAGATTTAGACCTTCTGTGTCCTCACTAATTTCTAATTTTTGGTTATCTGACAGAGTGGTTCTCAAAGTGTGATCTCTAGACCAGCAGCATCAGAACCACCTGAGACATTGTTGGAACTGCAAATCCTCAGGCACCAACTCAGACCTACTGAATCAGAAACCCTGGGGTGGGGAGTGGGTCCAGAAAGCTGTTCTAACAAGTCTTCCAACTGACTGTGAAAAACATTCATTTGATCTGCCCATCACTGAGCAAAGTATGTTAAAAACCCATCTATTCCCCTTGTGGATTTGTAAATTTCTCCTTGTAAGTCTGTTTTTAAACGTTTAGATATATAAAGGCCATATTATTTGGGTATGTAGAACATCCAAATTGTTATATTGTCCTGGTGAATTGTTTCTTCAACATGAAATAAAATAATCCTTTTCTGTATAATAATTTTCCATCTTCAACCCATGTTAACCTCCAAAACTGAACCAAATTGCCATATCCACAGGACTATGAGCATAACAGGCATGAAAACAGTCTTTCCTTTAAATCTCTTTTCTGAAAGCTGTCTGGGAGTATGGACAGGGGAGAGGGTTAGATATGAGGAAGGAGTGTAACCAGGAGGAAGGAATAACTGGCCAACTCAAAATTGGGAGCAAAAGGTCACCAAAAAGATACTACCCAAAGGGGAAACGGGAAAGGAAAAGCCAGATATTTTTCCACCAAGAAGCTTACAGAAAGGGCCAGTAAGAAAAAAGAAGGTGTTACAGACTGAATTGTATACCCCAAAATGTATATGTTGAAGTCCTGACCCCCAGAACTTCAGAATGTGACTGTATTTGGAGATAGGGCCTTTAAAGAGGCAATTAAGATAAACGGGGTCATATGTGTAGGCCTTAATCCAATATGACTGATGTCCTTATAAGAAGAGGTTATGACACACTAGTACAGAAGAAATACCATGTGAGGATAAAGAAAGAAGAGAGACATTTACACTCCAAAAAGGGAGGTCGTCAGAAAACCCAACCCTGCCAGGACCTTGATCTTAGACTTCTAGCCTCCAGAATCATGAGAAAATAAACTTCTATTGTTTAAGCCACCCAGTCTGTGGTGCTTTGTTATGGCAGCCCAAAGTCCTAAATGTTACAGAGACAACAGAGTAAGGGGGATTAAGACTGACAGGTGAAGGTTGTTCACAACTTAAATATGGCTTCAGGATAGGCTTGGTGGAAAAGGTGACATTTGAGCAAAGACTTGAAGGGAGTAGGTTATTTAATAAGTATCAACCTTGGGTCTGGTACTGTACTGAGCAATGTATAAGCATTGTCTCATTTATTGTCAAAATAGTAATACTGGGAAAAATACACCTATTTTACAGATAAGGAAACTCAAGCTTAGAGAAGCCACAGAGCTATTGTGTGTGGGTTTGGGATAACTGAGTGAACCAAGCACTCATCCAGTAACCTAACCCAACTCTAGTCCTTCCTAAAGGGCAAGTGAAGGGAGCACGGAAAAAAGTAAGTGTTATATGAATGCCAAGTACTATACCAGAGGCAAGTACAAGAAAATGAAGATGCAGCAAATCTAGGACACCTGTCTCAGAGGAAAGAGCTCTTGGAGAAGTGAGAGTGACTTGCATGTGCCATGTTTAAATAGGGCTTTTGGCATAACATATACTCAGCAAGTTAAAATATGAATAAAAATATTACAAGGATAGATTTTTTAAAAGGCTGTTGTCCAAAAACAGCGGGCCTATTAAGCAAATTCTCATACATACACAAGTTAGGTAGATATAGAATTGTTTACAAATAATTTTAATGATATGAGAAAACAATGAGGATAGACTACTGAAACATATATAAAGACAGTAAAGTGCACTATAAACAGTTTAGCCTCAGCTCTGTGTGGGTTTGTGGGTACAGAAGGCACATGTATTTGTATCAGATATATAAACATAGGACTAGAAAGAGGAGGGCAATTTTTATCCTTATATAGCAGAATAACAGATGGTCATCTGCAAATAACAGCAGTTTAAACAAGACAGTTTAATTTTCTTCCACATTTTAACAAAAGGTCTGGAGATCTGCACCCAGAACTGGTATGCAGCTTCCACAAAGTTATCAATGACCCCGGCTCCTTCTACCTCACTCTGAAGCTGTATCTTCAGATATCCATTCTGGTCAGCAAGATGAAGAAAAGGGGAAGAGGAAAGGCATCCCCCTTGTTGTTTAGATGATTTTCTATAAACACCACACAATACTTCTGGCTAGAACAAAGCCTACTGTAGCACAGCAAAGAAATACAGTCTTTGCATAGGTAACAGCAGGCCAATCTAACAGGTGTTGTTGCTGTTTCTCCTAACTAATGGAGAAAGGGAGAACAGAATTAGGAAGGCACCTAGTAGTCTCTGCCATAAGACTTTTCTGTGTTCTCCAAATTTTCTACAGTTATGGACAATATTTATAATTCTAAAAATATAAATGTTTTCTTGCTTAAAATCAGCAAAGTTTTTAAGGGATACCAAAACGTAAGTGATCTGTAAAAAAAAAACTTAGAGAAAAAACTAAATCATTCAGAGGTTAACTAAATGTCTATTTGTAAATAAATACTAAGGAGCTATACTATCTTAAATACAAAATTCATACATGTTTACTGTATTTCCCATCTATAAGCACACCACAGAAATAACTATTCGCAGATAGGCTTATTAGGTTATAACACATACTTTTTTAAAAGAGTTGCAAAATTAATTTTTTCCCATTGAAGTTCAACATATGGAAAATATTTGGATAAACTCTGAACACAAGGCAATGTAATCAAAATAAACATAGAATTACAAAAATATGAGTAAAATGAAAACAGCGTATGATTTTGATAGTATATGATTTAGAAAATATGTCACATTTTACACAGCAGCATATTCTGCTAAAGTGATAAAAACTAATACAATTGAAAAAATCAAAACCACCACCTACATAGCATTTGTAATATGACTTGTAGTTCGTAGTACAATGAAAATAATGTCTAAGAATGTGCTAATGTCTACTGAATAATATAGACTAATCAGCAAAAACCTCTACCAGTTAAGGGGAAAAAAACCTTCCAAACAACAAATTATGCTTCTATTGTTATTAAACATTTGATAAGAAACAGAAATGTGCTGATTAACCTATCAACTTCAGGCCCAATACCTTGCTTAAAATATACAATCTTGTCATTCAATCTTGACTCTTGATTTCAAATAATAAAACTTGAAAAAAAAACTTAAAATTAAGAAAGTATGCTATATATATTTTCTATACAACCAATAAAGTTTTCAATTTTTCAAAATCTAAGTGGTGATAGTTCCTGGTTGTATTTATCATTCATTATCAAACTAAAATCAATATTTACTATGGTAGGGCATTCTTCCAGGCCCTGGGGATACAGGTATAAATAAGACAAATCCCTGATTTATGGAGCTTACATTTTACTGTAGGAAACAATTAACATATAAATATAAAATACAATTGCAGGTGGCGATTAGTGCTACAAGGAAAAATAAGATGGATAAGGAAAAAATAGAACATGAAGGGAAGGAGGATATATTGAATTTGGTCAGGGCAGGTCTTTCTGGGGAGGTGACACTTAGGAGAGCTCCAAGGGAGAGAGAGCACGGTGTGAATATGCAGGGGAAGGACCCTGCAGGCAAAGGCTTAGTGAATGCAAAAGCCCTGAGGCATGCAAACCTGAACAGCAAGGAGCAGGACTGGAAGGAGCAAGGAGGGAAGTTACCAGGCAGCCAGAGTCTCACGGGCCATGCTAAGGATTTTACTCAGGGTGAGATGGAAAGCCATTGGGAAGCTTTACAGTAGAGCAGGGACATGATAGGACACACTGTAGGAGGACTGTTGTGAGTGCTGAGAAGAGATCAGACAAAGACAGAAGCAGGCAGACCAGCTAGCTGGTAGACCGGCAGGCAAGAGTGGCAGTGGCAAGGATGAGAAGTGATGAAGATGAGGACTCAGAGTTGGGATACACTGTAAAGGTAGGGCTGACAGCACTTGCTGATGGATTGGATATGGGATGAAAGTGAAAGCAAGTAGTCGAGCATGACACCAGTGTTAATGGAACCGCATGATGGAGAATGGTGGCCATCCCACAGCTCCCAAATTTAAACAGGGTGCACAGTTCCAGCTGCACCTAGGACCAACTGCAGGATCAGTAGCCAGATCCCCAGGAAAGATAATCTAATCAGCCTACCTCGGATCAGGTGTCCATCCCTGCAGTTTCTGTAACTCCTGTACTGTGGAGGGCCTGTGTCTAATATCACTGGCTTTTTCCAGGACCTGCTCAAGCACAAATGTGCCAGGCAAGTCCTAACTGTAATCAAACCCTCCCTTCATTCTAACCATTGTTCCAAGAGCTGTGCCAATGACACTGCATAAGCTACCTCAATAATCACAATCACCAGTTGAAGTAATATACAGATGGAAAACATAAGACCCATAAATACTAAACAACTCATCGCATAGCTGGTCAAGTGGCAGGGTTGAGATTTTCTGATTGGCATACAAACTTAGCTAATATGGCCATGAACAAATTAGGAGGGTTTTTTGGTAGCCACCCCCAATAGTCATAAGTAAGTGAAGAGTCTAGATTTACGTTTTTGAACATCTCAAGCAAGTATGGCAGGAAGTCTTAGAACAAACTGTGATCCACTGTGAACACTATGAAAGTTGATTATGCAACATGGAATCATTTATGTCATACTCAAAGAAAAAATGGAGTTGGGAAGCCATGGGGAAGGGCATCCAGGTCACATACACCTGTTCCAAAAACTGTTTTTGCAATTCAACAGAAAAACCACAAAGGCCTAACTGTAACTTCAAGATTACATCTTACCTAGTAACTGCTGCTACTCACCAATCAGAACTCATCAGTGTTTAAAAGACACTGCCAGCACCAATTAACATTCTTCCAAAACAACTTAAGCAACCTTCCTCTTCTCCCCAATAAAACCCCATCCTTTCCCTTTATTCGTCGGACACACCTATGGGCTACCCCTGGTTTGTGTGTCCCACATTGCAATTCAGATTCCCAAATAAGCTCTTTACTCAGAAGTTCATCTTCATATATCTTTATGTCAGGTTGACAACATTAACTAACTATCAAGAACAAAAATCAAAAATTAAAACAGAAACAAAAAAACAGCAACAAAACAGTTCCTTAAACTTGTTTATAAGTTCAATAAGGTCTAACCTTCCCATACATTTAGGAACTCTGATCATACAATCCAGCAAGAGAATGCAGTTATCCTTAAACAGGTATCAGGCAACCAAAATCCTCTCA
>NW_007732045.1:142082-142375 GCF_000696425.1 Galeopterus variegatus | reverse complement strand
AACTGCGGGAGTTCACCAGCACACGACCACCCTTACAAGAAATTCTCAAAGGAGTACTGGGTTTGGTTCCTAAAAATAACCAACACTGCCATAAAAACCCAAGAAAAATCTAAATGCACTAGTATAATAAAAATGGCATACATGAAGAGAAAACAAACAAACGAAAAGGTTATCTACATCCTAAAGAACCAACAAACACAGAAAACAGACAGTAAATCAGAAAGCAAGGACCAAAGACATTTAAGACAACCAAACAACAATCAATAAGATGCTAGGAATAAATCAACACTTTT
>NW_007732045.1:135683-137690 GCF_000696425.1 Galeopterus variegatus | reverse complement strand
TGGTTTTCTCTATTATTTTTTAATTCCCTATTTCATATATTTCTGTTGTAATCTTTGTTATGTCCTAATATTTGCTTTTGGCTTAATTTGCTCTTCTTTTTCTGTTTTCTTAAGGTAGAAGTTTACATTTCTTTTTTTTTTTTTTGTCCTTTTTGAGACCAGCCGCACCACACTCAGCCAGTGAGCGCTGTGAGTGCACCAGTCATCCCTATATAGGATACAAACCCACGGCGGGACCACTGCTGCGTTCCCAGCACCACACTCTCCCGAGTGTGCCATGGGCTTGGCCCAGAAGTTTACATTTCTGATTTGAGATTGCTTTTATTTTTAATATAGGTGTTTACAAGTATAAATTTTCTTCTAAGCACTGCAGGAACCGTGCATCCTATAAATTTTGTTATGTTGTGCTTTGATTTTTGTCTCAAAGTACTCTAATTTCCCTATGATTTTTCTTTTTACCCCTTTTTTATTTAGGACAGTGTTGTTTAATTTCCACACATTTGTGAATTTTCTAAACTTCCTGTTCTTATGGTCAGCTAACGTATTTTCTATGATCTTAGTCTTTTTAGATGTATTGACTTGTTCTGTGGCAAAAAAAAAAACCCCACAAATAAATAAATAAAACAATACGACAGGGCCGGCCCGGGGNACTTATTGGTGGGAGCTAAAAATAAATAAATAAATTCACACACACACACACACACAAAATCGCGGGGGAGGGGGAAGAAGACTTAACTACAACTCCTTGAAGTTGATACAACAAGCAAACAGAAAGGACACTGTTGGGTGGGAGGAGGGAGAGGGAGGAGGGAGGGGGATTTCAGTAATGGGCCACAATAATCAACCTCATTGTATATCGACAAAATAAAATGTAAAAATAAAAATTAATTAATTAATTAATATATAAAAAAAGAAACGTAATGAAATGAGGAAAAAAATCCAGGATTCAAAGGAGGAAATTTAGAAAGAGATTATTACCTTTAAAAAGAATATAGCAGAACTCACAGAACTGAAAGATTCACTCAATGAAATAAAAAACACAACTAATATCTTACACAGCAGCATAGAACAAGCAGAAGAAAGAATTTCTGATCTTGAAGATAGTCTTTTAGAAATAACCCAGGTGGACAAAAAAGAATTTAATAAAATAAAGATCATCTAAGAGAACTAGCAGACAACCTTAAGTGTACAAATATTAGAATCATGGGTGTTCCAGAAGGGGAGGAGAAAGGAAAAGGCATGGAATACCCATTCAATGAAATGATAACAGAAAACTTCCCAGGTTTAGGGAGAGTTACAAGCCTTCAGATCTAGAAGACTCAAAGATCTCCAAACAGATTCAACCCAAAAAGATCCTGTCCAAGACACATTATAGTCAAACTGGCAAAGCTCAAAGACAGAGAGTGAATCCTAAAAGAAGCAAGAGAAAAGTGTCAAGTCACCAGTAAGGGATCCCCTATCAGACTAGCAGCAGACTTCTCAACAGAAACTTTACAGACCAGAAGAAAATGGGATGATATACTAAAAATACTAAAAGAAAAGAAAAACTGCCAGTCAAGAATACTATACCCAGCAAGCCTATCCTCCAAAAAGGAGAGAAAAATAGTGTATTTTCCAGACAAACAAAAACTACGGGAGTTCACCACCACACAACCAGCCCTACAAGAAATCCTCAAGAAAGCCCCATATCTGGAATCCAAAAAAATGATAATCACTACAACAAATACACAAGAAAGAACAAAACCCACTGGTAGAACAAAAATGCAAGCAAGAAAAGAGAATGAAACTAAATCTTCACCACAAAAAAACCATAATGACAATGTAATAATGCCCCCACTTTGTTTCTGATTTTGGTAATTTTGGTCTTCTCTCTTTTTACTTGGTCAATCTAGATAACGGTTTGCAAATTTTGTTGATCTTTTTAAAGAATCAACTTTTAGTTTTGTTGGTTTTCTCTATTATTTTTTAATTCCCTATTTCATATATTTCTGTTGTAATCTTTGTTAT
>NW_007732045.1:131816-134794 GCF_000696425.1 Galeopterus variegatus | reverse complement strand
CAAGTATAAATTTTCTTCTAAGCACTGCAGGAACCGTGCATCCTATAAATTTTGTTATGTTTTGCTTTGATTTTTGTCTCAAAGTACTCTAATTTCCCTATGATTTTTCTTTCTACCCCTTTTTTATTTAGGACAGTGTTGTTTAATTTCCACACATTTGTGAATTTTCTAAACTTCCTGTTCTTATGGTCAGCTAATGTATTTTCTACGATCTTAGTCTTTTTAGATGTATTGACTTGTTCTGTGGCAAAAAAAACCCCACAAATAAATAAATAAAACAATACGACAGGGCTGGCCCGGTGGCGCACTGCTACAGTGTGCCGCTTGGGAGCGTGGCGGCGCTCCCACCGAGGGTTCAGATCCCACATACAGACCGGTTCCCGCTCACTGGCTGAGCGAGGTGCGGTAGCAACACCGAGGGTTGCGATCCATTGCCGGACACGAAAAAAGACAAAAATAAATAAAAAAAAACAATACGACAGACAGATATAAAACAAATGTGCTAAAATGTTAAAAATTGGTGAATCAACACAGAAGGTGTGTAAGTGTTCTCTGCATTATTCTTGCAACTTTTTTCTGTTTGAAATTATTACAAAATAAAATGTTTTTTAAAAGAAATTATGAAAGTGTGGGAAAAGAAAAGAAAACAATGCCCTCTGTAGCTCTACAGTTAGCACTGCTGAGTTTTAGCACTACATCTCCCTCCAGCCAGGAGCCCTTGCCCAGGTCACACCTTGAACAACCACACACAACTGCCCCGGTGAGAGGCACCCCCATCCTTTCAACAAACCCCTTATTGGAGCTTCTCTGAGCTTTCTTGTCCTTTGCAATCAAATAGTACCTGACCACTTAATCCTCAACTTTCCAAAAGGAGGCAGGAGCATCATAGAGCCAGATTCCCATTTTCTCCTGCAAGGCCTTGATCTCATCGTTGTGGATTTCTCCTCTGGAAACTTTCAATGGCTACAACCATGTCTTATTCATCCCTGTATCCCACATGATTGACACACAGAAGATGCTCAATAAATGCTTTCAGTATTGAGTGGAGCTGGACTGTGTTGACCATGAGGATTTATACCACCAGCAATGTTAATAAGTCAAAGGTGAACACCCCTACCAAAGGCTTCTCAATTGGCCTCATGACAACATTCTCTCTCCAAACTTGTGCCAGGAAAATGCTGGAGTGACAAGCACAGGCATCTGAAATACACATTGGTGTTGGTAGCAGAGAGCAAACTTTGTCTCCACCCGATATCTGAGACACTACTTTTGTTGATTTGGCATATTTTAATTTAAGTCTAAGGGTGAAGGGGAAGTAGAGAGAAGTTTTAAGCCCCAATGCAGCTATTTACTGTAAACCTGAGTAGCAGGCACATTGACAAAGGTTTAAACTTTCTGAGAGTTTTTGAGAAGAGAGGTAGGCTAGCATCATTGAAGATCTCTCTCCCCCAAAAATTGGTGCCCCAGAATTACAAGGGGTGGAGGGTTCCTGTCAACACAGACAATCAGAAATTCCTGAGCTCTAACTCCACATATTAAGAATGTTTGAACTTCTCAGAGCCTCACTCTGACCAGGTCTGACCAGTCCATGTAAGAGCCTGAACTCAGAAACAACCTTACCTACATCCACTCTCTTGATCCTTAGGAGCCCAGCTGCACAAAGAAAGTAGAGAAAACTCAATAATAGATCATAAAAGTAAGCTTCGTCATCCAACTGAGGCCTTTCCCTGGGATTCCTTCCCGGATCCTTGGTCTTGGGCTATGCAGAAGTTAATGAAAACAGTGAATAGTTAGAGGGAAGGAGTGGTCCTTGGAGAAGAATCTAGAACTGGCAAGACAAGAAATAAGACTGGTCTACTTTATTTCAACAAAGATATGTCATTACAAATTTGGCTGGACCCAAATCATCTAATTCTGCTGTCTAACCAGAGACAAAAGACAAGCAAGCCTTGAGTCAAATTCTCTTGGGTGAAGCCAAAATTTGCTTTTCTCTCACTATTTTAATCATTTTGAGGTTACAAAGGAGTTACTACTTGGTAGTAAGTAAATAAGGGAGCTTCATAAGGCAGTGTTGTAATCTTTATGATAATTAAATGTTATCCAAAACCTAGAACCCAGGAAGTGAATCCAAATGAGAAGGACATTATAGTGGTCTTTCTCGAAAAGTGGAGCTATTAGAGAGCTCTATCAAAACACCTAGTTCCTACTGGGATAGATTTAGGGGAAATTCTTAATTGGATGAAGGAAAAGATATGTCCATGGAGCCTTTAATAGAGTTAAAACCTCCTTGGAATACCTCTGCCACCAACTCTGGCTTGTCACCTGAGGGGGAGGAAAGCCTCAACAGAATAAAGGAATGAATAGACCCTAACAGTGATCTTGATGAAAAACTAATTAAGACTCTAACAAGGAGACTATTAATTCCTGCCAGAATTAAAATTACAGACCTTATCATATTGGAAACATGAACACTAGAAAAGAACAACTCTCAGACCATGCTTTGAAAACCACCACCCAGAAGGGAGGGAATGATGCTTTGGAATACCCTGAAGGGAAATAGAGACATGGGCAAACATGTAGGTTTGATGGTAGAGAGAATATTTAGAGACTTTGGAGTGGTCAGAGGAGTGGGAGAGCACAGAAGTGGAGCTGCAACCAGGGCAGCTACTGACTCAGGGAAGGGTATTCAGAAGAAATGAAATATATGCAGGAGGCAAGTGAGCAGAGGGACCCCAGCACTGAAAAGAAAAGGAACTGCATTCCTACACAGGCCAAAAAAATGTGCATTTTTAATTCTGTCTGACTGTTTTCCCAGAGTTAAACCGAATAGGTTTTAAGGTTTTTTTTCTTTTATTTTTTTTAAACTGTGTGCAATCACAAGCTAAATGAGACCTGTGGTCAATTTTTTAAACTTTACATCTAAGATGATAAAAACTTGGGCTGATGTGACTTAGATCTTAGCCTAGGGACATGAACAA
>NW_007732045.1:129641-130733 GCF_000696425.1 Galeopterus variegatus | reverse complement strand
CCACCATAAGGAAATGCATTGCGTTATTTGTATTTTGGAGTTTTTTTTCTTTTTTTTTTTTTTTCATTTTTCTTTCTAGTTTTGCTTTAAAAGATAAGAGCAATAAGAAGGAACTTAAACACACACACACCCATACCACACGCACACACACACACACACACACACACACAGAGACACAAATTCTAAATTCTGGGAAAAGTTATTCTACAACTTTTTACCTTCCAAAATCTTGTTTTCTCCTCTTTCATCAAGATTAAAATTTAAATCTCTTTAAATTTAGCAGAGTTTAAGCTTTTTTAAAAAAAGGATTAAAATACCTCAACTTCCACAATATTAAAATGAGAAATGGGATAGACTAGACCTTCACCATCTTTTTCTCTACTGCCCCCAGACCCTTCCCTAGGATAGCTCTTAAGAGGCCCATGGGCCTTCACACCCACCCCCATCCCCCTTCCCTCGATGAAAGAGGTTTCCTTGGATATGTAATTTTAATTGTGCCAGACTGTCCAGGGCCAAGAGAGATGGAAACAAAGAGGCCCAGGAGGAACAAAACAAAGAGGCCTCAAGAGAAGGGCAGCTCTTGTTAATACCATTAAGTTATATAAGGCTCCTGAAATAACAATGGCGATAGGTAATCTAACTGGATTTCATGGAGACTGCTGTGAAATGGCAATTAAATCTAGATGAATGAGTAAAGCAAATAATGGAGAAATAGGTGATGAGACACCTGCATGTAAGATCCCTTCTTTTGCAATTGGATCTAATAAATGAGAGCTTTGGGAGTTGAACTAACTACTTGAATTATGCACTTCTCATCCACTGTTGGAAGGCATGTCTGCCTCAGACTTCAGCTGAACCATCACTGGGGCCTCCCCTTGTCTTCTCCTTGGTGGGCAAAGGGGAACGAGCGAGCACCCACATCATCATTTTATCCTTCTCCCTTTTTCACAGCTCTGTCGGTGAATAGGCTGTGTTTTTCTACAAGATGTCTCTCTGTCTCTAGTCGCCCGAACCTCACAACACTGAAAGTTAAGGAGATGGCTGGTGGGCTTCCGAAATTTGACAAAGCCCATGGAAAAAAAATCCCAACTG
>NW_007732045.1:119625-129163 GCF_000696425.1 Galeopterus variegatus | reverse complement strand
AAGGAGATGGCTGGTGGGCTTCCGAAATTTGACAAAGCCCATGGAAAAAAAATCCCAACTGGATGTTTCTTCCTGCAGCAACATGCAATCAGCTCATGGAGATCCCTTTTGAATGTTTTTTGAGTGATAAAAATGTGCTAGATCATGAAAACAGATTTAGAAGGAAAAAGTCTTACTGACCACAGATTGCAAAGAAAAAAACATCAGCACCTCATTGGGCAGTTTCTGTCTTTGTGAAAGCTGAGATTTTTGTCACACGCCATTTTGGTAATACAAGTTCCATGAGGCCGTAACTACTGAACAGCAACATGTTGATGACAATAAGCATGGGCTTTGGTTGGAATTAGGTTCAAATCCTGGCTCCTCTCCCTGGTGGCTGGAGGGGAGGGGGGTTATCTCTCTCCAGTGTCTATCTCTGTAAATAGAGATAATAGTACCCACGTCACAAAGTTGTAAGGATTCAACAACACCATGGATGCAGGAAGCACTCAATAAACATCTTGCCCTTGCCTGAGGTGAGTGCTGCTTATCTTCAGGAGGACCCCAAGCTTTCAGAGACCGCATTCATGTGAGCACTAGTTGACTGACTCAGAAAAGGCATCAGGAATCTTTCCACAAAATAGAAACTGGGGCACAAATTGTGGAACTAAAACTCAGACATGAATCCTTTCCAATCATGATCATGGGACTGTGCCACCTCCCTCTAGTGAAGCTCTGTACCCTATGTTTGATGCTGGGGTTGGACATGGAATTGGTGCACGGTTAGTCTGTTTATTCTTAAAATTTTTTCTAATATTATATTGTATTTAAAATAAAAGCAGGGGAATCTCATGTTTTAAATAGTTAACTTATAGAAAATGCTAGAGCCACACCATAATATTCTCCTATACACGATCTAGTAGCTCACACAAAAGTAGATAACCTCTGTGACAATTTCAAACAGTCCCCTGTGGTTTTCAGAGTGGAGTCAGTAAAGCCATGAGGTTCTACAAGTTTAGGGACAGGGGCAACTGAGTTGACAGAGATCTGGACTTCCACTTCCACCCCAACCTGAGCAGCCCCCAGACCTTGCAATAACCAGGCAGAACTAGCATGGTAACTAACTGTTCCTCGGTAAAGTATTTAGCCAGTCTTGACCAATGTTTCCTCATCTGTAACGTGAGAAGGATGGACCATGATCTCTAAGGTCCCACTTCACAAATATCCTCTAGCAACACATTTAAAAAAAAAAAAAAAAAAACTCAGTTTTACCTTTTTCTCTTAGTAACACAGGTTTGAACTAATAAATTAATCCAAGAAAAGATAATGCTTCTAGACTCCCAAAGCATTAGAATTGTAAATTAAACTATTTTTTCCTGGTTTATTAAAGAGTTGAAAATACACTATTATGTGTGCCAGACACTGGACTAGGTGCTTTACCTGTAGCCTCTAGTTTAATCTGCACACCTGGAGGGAAAGAGTCAGGAAACTGACACATGACGAGGACTACAAGTGCCACGCACTGGGCTGGGTGAGTTACAGGAATTACCTCATGAGGAGTGTAGCATCATCCAGTGTCTACAGATGCCCGAGATGTCGAGCACGCAGCATGGTCACAACTCAGATGCAGGTCTGACAGTCTCCAAAGCCCATAATCTTTCCTTAACTGCCTGTGCTGAGTCAGAAGAGCTGGCTTGTAGGGAGAGCTTTGCAGAAACTAAGTAACACTGAGCAGAAACTTCCCCTCTCTGGGCCTCAACATTTTCACGATACAGTTCCTCAGATCAAGCCTCAAGGTTCTCCAAGGACCTTACAGCTCTGAAATTTAGTGATTCTCCGTTCAGCTAAACAACCACAAAAAGAAAGTGTATTAAGTATCTGTGAAGCAAGGTTCATCTCTCTGTGTAATTGCGTTTCATTGCTCTGAGTTTTTGTCATCCCTAGTTCTTCCTCCTGTTCACCCTGCCCACTGATAGCAGATAACCCCCAAGGGTTTGGACAGTGCAGAATAATTCAAATTAGTGAGATATATATTGCATGGTAATACATACTTCACCATTAAAAAGGTGGACAACCAGCTTAGAAGAGCTGCAAAATCAAGTGACTTATTTCTCTTCTCACAGCTAATCAACTAGGTCTCAAGGGATAGTTATTTGTTAATCTTTGAGTGTAGGTTGGTGTCCTGTCTGACCCTTTCAAACCAGACATCTACCAAAAGACCTGAGAAGTTATTGTATTTCTGGGACTTTTCTTTGCTTAAAAATAATAATAATAATAAAAGTGCAAGAAGATGTTCAGTGGAATAAAAGAGAAGCATCGATGTTTCCATTGGTAATCTGGTCCGTGTGTTCCCTGCTACTGAGCATTTTCAGGAGGCCTGACTGTCTGGGTTAATTGTTTAATGCTTTTAGTTAGAATTAAACTTTGCACCTGCTCTGACAGTGATAAATTAAATGTGCTCCTTTTCCAATACTGCTGCCCTCTTTAAGTAGAGACCAAGAAGTGTATCTCCCTTCTTCCCCTGCGTTTGAGGAATCTCTGCTACACTGGAGTGTAAACCAGCATAATTTGTCACCAGAGCTAGCGCCAATTAAATTGATTGCGTTGGACTGAACTCTGGGACCCCTAATGCAAGCACTAAGGGAAAAATGGGCTCTTTTCTGCCCATTCCCCCATGTGGCACTTAGGCATAGCTCAACAGTGGAAGGCTTTCAAGGTTCAAAAGGGTTTTATTTTCAAAAGAAATGGGCATTGATCAGCTGCATTTAAAGGCAAAGATAATTCCAGAGCTTGAAGGCTGGATTTGTGTTTAAGGTCTAAATCTCTTTCTTTAACCTTGGGGGGCCAGTGTAACATAAAAGCAACAAAGAGATTAAGATTACAAAGGGTTTGCAAGTGTAAATGATGCGGTGGTATTCTCCAAACATAACACAGTCCCCATTCACAAGCCCAGGCACAGGCCAGCATTTGATCTGTTGGTTTTACACCTGTAAAAACAACTTGTGTTTATTTGTCACTCAGCAAACCGTTTCGGGCAAAGGGGACAGAAAAGGAAAGTGGAGGAGAAGTAAACTTGCTCATACGGGAGTTCAAACGTGCCTTCCCCAAACCAACCGAAAAGTAAACACACTAAAGGTCAGTGCAGCAGAGACAATCAGAAAATCCCTGCTCTTTGTCGGCATGGCACACACCACACAGGAATACGAGGAGTGGACACTGTTCCAGCCCTCGGTCATTTCACTCATTATCCCAGCCTCTGAGGCTTGGGTTTGTTATGCCATGTCCTATCAAGGGAGGTTGTAAATAAGCTCTAAGCTAATACCAGCCCCTTCCTGTTCCTTTATTTATGGGCTACCAACTATGTTTGTCCATCTTGCCTTTCAGCTCAGTTTCCCATAATCAGTCCTGTAGAATAGCACCACTTGAACAATCTCACACACAAATCAAGTCTTCAAAGTGGTGAAACCGATGGCAAGTGTGCCCATTCCTTCAAGTTCAGATCTCATTCTTCATCTATTCTTTCTTTAAATGTGTCTACCTCAGCAACATAGACCTCACATTAACATTGTCCTCTGGTTCTTCTTTTCACAAACTGAAGTCTCCTCAGGAACATCAAGCTTTCACTGCTAAGCCAGATGGTGACCATGGAGTCTTCTACTTCAGAGAAAGGGGACAGGAACTGATGCTTATTGAGATGTCCGAGGCCAGATCAAACATCTGAAAACCCTGAGAAGGTTAGCAAAAGTTGTCAGAATCTAAATGGGTCACTTGTAGGGAAAGAAAAAACCTGCAAATAGAGCTGGGGGAGGTATGAAGGGGGGATTCTCATGCATGTATGCCTGATAACAAGAACTATCACAAAAGACTGCAAAAACCACAACCTAACACAAAGGCTATCACAGCCTTACACACACACAAAAAAAACACTTCTGCAAGGACATCTGCCTAGTAACTACCTATCCAACCTTGGACTGGCATCACCATCTGCCTAGCAACTGTATGTCCAATCTCAGACTGGCATCATCCTTGTTATTAATCTTTGTAGCCAAGGATAATTATTCCAAAACAATTATGTAATTCTCCCATTTTTCCTTTAAAAAGCTTTGTCTTCCTTTACTTCCCTGAATGTGCATGTAGTTTACTATGGCACATGTATTTCCATTGCAATGCCCTATTCTCAAGTAAATATTTTCTTTTAGAAAGACTGTCTCTGTTTGTTATTTAGACCCCTGAATGTGCATG
This sequence comes from Galeopterus variegatus, assembly GCF_000696425.1. Taxonomy (NCBI): domain Eukaryota; kingdom Metazoa; phylum Chordata; class Mammalia; order Dermoptera; family Cynocephalidae; genus Galeopterus; species Galeopterus variegatus. Next base: position 124,942 of record NW_007732045.1, on the reverse strand, counting down.
TAGTTTACTATGGCACATGTATTTCCATTGCAATGCCCTATTCTCAAATAAATATTTTCTTTTAGAAAGACTGTCTCTGTTTGTTATTTAGAGTGATAGTATAAACCCAGATGGCTAACATTTCAGTGCTCCTTTAAACTCATATTCTTTAAAGACAAGCAAACTAGAGTTCATCATTTATTTAGGAGAGAAACCATGTACCATGAAAGTGATGATTCAGGTGGTGGTTCCCTGTCTCCCTAGCTTCTTGAGCAATTCAGCTGTAGCCCCAAATTTGCATACCCCACTGAGAAAATAAAAGTCCCGTAATGTAGTGACACTTAGTAATTATTGAGCATGTTTGCTGCAGTTTCATTCCCTTCCCAAGAATTTGTTCATGTTTCCTCTAACCCTATAACATAATCTTCCTGATAAGAATTCTGAGGTTTTTCCCCTCCCCCCACCCCAGGATATTTTGCCATGCCATAATATATCGGGGCCCTATATCCCTATATTAGTTTTCTGTGTTGTTTAACAAATTACAACAAGCATAGTGGCTTAAAATAATACCCACTTTCTATCTCACAGTCTCTGTGCACCAGAAATCTGGGTATAGGTTAGCTGAGTCCTCTGCTCAAGGTCTCTCCAGACTGAAATCAAGGTGTCAGCAGAGCCACAATCTTATGTGAGGTTCAAAGTCCTCTTTCAAGCTCTCTAGTTATTGGCAAGATCGCTTACCTTAGTCCCTGGTTTCTTACTGGCTGTTGGACAGGGGTCACTCTCAGGTACTTGAGCCACCCTCATGTCCTTGCCGTCTCACCTCTCCAAAAGTAGTTCACAGTGTCATTGTTTGCTTCTTGATGGCCAGCAAGAGAATCTCTCTGACTTCTTTTAAGGGTTTGTCTGTTCAGGTTGAGGCCACCCAGGATAATCTCCTTTTGATTAGCTCAAATTCAACTGATTAGGGACCTTAATTGCTTCTGCAAAATATCTTTACCTTTGCCATATAAAACATCTAATAGCGAGTGATATCATTTTATATTCACAGGTCCCACCCACAATCAAGAGGAAAGAATTATACATGGCATGTACATCAGGATTGAGCAGTCTTGGGACCATCTTAGAATTGTGCCTCTCATAGGCTCCCTTAGAGAGAGACACCACAGGCTAGCTGCTGACCTAGTCATTGTTCCAAACCTTGTGTTAAAAATGCCATACACCTGGTGCTTCTGAACTTAGATGTTTTCCTCTACTAAGTCCATAAACAAATCCAATTGTCTTTATAATCTTAATTTTCATTTGTTTAGGGATTCACAAAGGAACCAATGTCATTATAGAGTTTTGTGAATGATAAGCAGCTAAGAGCCAGAAAGCTCCCTTTAGAGAAAGATACTAATAGGCTTGGGGAGGGGGTCTGGTGTGCATTTCTAAAAGGTCAATACATAGGCACACCTTCTTATAGATACCCTTACATGAGAACATGCCAGACAATGCTTTATCACCATGTGAAAGTAGAGAAAAACTCAAACTTTTTCATGTAAATCATGCTAGTGATCTTTTCATGAAAGAGAGAAACAAAGAAAGAAAGTTAGATTGCTCTGTTCTTATCTACCATGTCCTTATTGGGCTATTAGGGGAAATATTTGATGGATATATCAACAAGGAACAAGAAACACATCCATCTGATCTGAAAGAACATTAATCCTAATTACTGCTACCAGATTATCCTTCCCAAAATACCGCTTTCAACAAGTCACTCTCCTATTCAAGGACTGCCAGTGGCATTCCATGTCCTACCACATCAAGTCAAATCGCCATCTCAATTTTATTTGTCTCAGTCTAGCACTCAAACTCTTTTATAGACTGACCCTACTACCTAGCAAACCTAATTCCCAAAACTGTTGGGCACAATCCCTATAACTTTTTGCTGTCCCACCAAAAACACCCTCATTCCTTTGGCCATTGCTAGCCTATCATATCTTTACTTGCCCTTTTTAACTATCAAAACCATTCCATGTAATTCTCTTATTTTATTCCCCATCTACAGTGCACCAGGAGCTGAAGGCACAGACTCATTCTCACCTCCTCCAAGAGGACTCCACAAACTGACGTGAACCTCATTGCTTCCTCTTTAAATTACCACTTTGGCAGTCTGAGTTTAATTTAGCTCTCCCTGGATATCTTCTCCTCTAGTTTGCTGTTCCATATATCTTGTTTTCTGAAATGGTTTTTTGTGCATTCTAGAACAGGGTTTTTTCATTCACCTTTTAGAAAGATGTGAAATCTGTTGAATAGCTTGCAACCACAATTTATTAATTGAAATGGTTGGGTAAGGAAGAGAAGGAAAGAAAAGAGGAGGGGAAGGGAGGGCAGGAGAGGAAAGGGAAGGAGAAGCAAGGAAAGGCCAGTGTATTGCAAGTAGCAAGGGTGTCTGGTTTTGGGAAAATTTTGTTTTTGATATGTATTTGTGTGTGTGTGTATAAACTAAAACATAAGCGTGTGCTATTGTGTAATGATATAAAATATATTAATAATTGCAAATTATCATTAAAAGACAGTTCTTCATTAATGTAATGCCTCCAAGAGAGGCAGCATAAATCTCCATTTCTTAAATGTGGGCTGTGCCTAGTAAATTTCCTTTTGAAAAGTATAGAATGGAAAGAGGGGGAAAGAGTAACTGTGCAGTGGAGAATTCTGACAAACTCTGCCTCAGCCAGGGGGTCAAGGCCAACATCAACAGTGATAATTCACGTTGATACTACGCAACCTTCAAATGATGTAATAAAAATGGCACTTGACATCTCAGGTCTTCCTCCCCAAACCGATAGTCCTATGTCAACACATGAGAAAAATATCCGACGAATTTCAATAGAGGGACATCCTACAAAATATACGTGACTAGTACTCCTAAAACTATTAAGGTCAACAAAAATAGTCAAGAGCAACCTAAGGAGACATAACAACAAATTATACATGGCATTGTGGAGGAGATCCTGGAACAGAAAAAGATATTAGGTAGAAATTAAAGAAACTCAATAAACTGTGTACTTTAGTTAATAATTACAGATCAATTCTTGTTCATTAATTGCAACAAATGAACCATACTAATGTAAGATGTTAATAGTGAAAATTGGGTGCATGCTATACAAAAACTCAGTTTCCTGTAAATTAAAAAAAAAAAAAAAGACAGTTTTAAAAGCATTAGAGTGCACTGGGGGGAAAAAAGCATAATATGAATATGCACAGCTGAAGCTCATGCAAAAATTAGAGAATGTCAGAAAGATACCAAAGGGTTCTACAGGAAATCAGACTCCTGGCAGCCCTAAAACAAATGGGGTAAAGTACCTTTGCAATCATGGAAGCAAATCTTGGGTCCTCACAGTCTATTGATAAGAAAAACAGTTATAAGTAATATTTACGTATCGTTTTCTCATTTGCAAAGGATTTTCATATTCTTTAGGTCACGAGCGATTTCATTAGGTAAGCCAAGCATTAAAGTACCTTTGCAATCATGGAAGCAAATCTTGGGTCCTCACAGTCTATTGATAAGAAAAATGGTTATAAGTAATATTTACGTATCGTTTTCTCATTTGCGAAGGATTTTCATATTCTTTAGGTCACGAGCGATTTCATTAGGTAAGCCAAGCATACTTTATGATTCCCATTTTTGAAAATATGAGGCTTGAGAGGTTAGGTGGTCGTCCAAGGCCATAGAGCAGGTCAGTGTCAGAAAATGAACTCATATCTTCTCACACAAACCCCAAGTTCTTTCCTCTGTGTGCTTAGGAAATTGTAGACTGGCTCATCAAAATTCTTCCCATTGCTAAGGCTCTAAGGCAAATCCTGCCTTCTCCAGAAAGCTCTCTCTGACAGTCCCCGTGACCTAAACCATAACCTCTAGCACTCTCCACCTTGGTTCTTGAGTTGCTCCAGGTAGGTAATGTTTTCCCCCGTAGCTCTATCGCCAGCCCTTGAAAGGTGAAGACCATTAGGTATTCCTCTTGCTAGATTCTCATTTATTGCTTAACCTCTGGACTACCCCAGCCTGCCAGAGCCAGGTTAGGTATCTGAAAAAGGAAATAAACTTAGCGTGGAACCAGGAATGGGTCAGAGCAACTGGCAATGCGAGGCCAGTACTGTGAAGCCCCATCCTTTTATTTCAAACCATCAAGCATTTATTGGATTCCTCCACCAGGCAAGCACAGTGAGAGGTGCTGTGGAGCTTGCAGCCTAGGATGCGGACAGATGGGTAGACAATCAGCTAAAATGCATGGCAGAAAGGAATGAGGCTAAGTCAAGGTAGGAGATGCAGGCTGTGAAGACAGCAAAGAGTAATGAGGGTGGGAAAGGGCTTCACTGTGAAAGCAGCATCCGAGCTGTGCCTTGAAATCCACGCAATGTCACCAGCAGAGGCTTTCGACACATGTCATTAGCTCCATTTGCAAGATTCATTTCAGATTCCCTGGGGCAGTAGGATCAAGAGCAATAGTGATTAAAGCAGGAGGTCACAGGCAGTCAAGAAGGACCCGCCCCTTTTGGCTTCACAACCTCTGCAGGGCTGGAAGAGTTGCCAGGGCAGCCAGAGGTCAGGAGTTTGTCCCCAAGGCCTGCTGTCCAGCTCATCCTGGTGGTCAGCTCCAACGTGCAATGGAAGAGGCCTCACCCCTGGCTCCCAGGAGCATGTAAAACCAATTGTAATCAGGTTGCTATTTTTCAGAATGTAGATTGTATCAACCAGCAGCCCTAATCTGTGAATGTCTGGAATAGGAATGAGTGGATTAGCCTTTCAAACCCTCTCAGATCAGGTCAAAGTCATGCTGGGGCCAGTGCTCAGAGCCAGGTGGAACCACCCTTGAGGAAGTCTTGTGTTTTCACATTGTTTGCTTGGTGGGGGTGTGGGGGGTCTGTCCCTCCCCTGCCCTCAATTTGTCAGTTTTCAGGCCAGTGCTCAGAGCCAGGTGGAACCACCCTTGAGGAAGTCTTGTGTTTTCACATTGTTTGGTTGGTGGGGGGGTGGGGGGTCTGTCCTTCCCCTGCCCTCAATTTGTCAGTTTTCAGGGCTGCAAGACAATTTGCACATTTCTCAAGTGGCTCGGGAAACCCCTGATAGCCATGGAGAGAATCCATCAGCTGATTTTTGATCCACATGGGCCCCGAGGCAGTACCCGCAGGCTCTTTGTTCACCTGTGAGTAGGCAAAGTGTTGATCCAACTTCCCTTTCTCTGAGGAACGCCAACAGGAGCCCCAGCAGAGAATATTTTCCCTGGCAGGGGACTGCAAGGGTAAAGGCCGTGGTGACGGGAACCTCACATTTCCCTAAAGTCCCCTAATCAGTTTT
>NW_007732045.1:118498-119569 GCF_000696425.1 Galeopterus variegatus | reverse complement strand
CAAGGGTAAAGGCCGTGGTGACGGGAACCTCACATTTCCCTAAAGTCCCCTAATCAGTTTTATTAAGGCAAAGCCTGTTCAATTAAAGATTATTCCACGCAAAGTTGCCCAGAACCAGCTGAGGGGATTTCCACGGCCCACTTCCAACCCAGCAGGAGAATGCTGAGTAGCAGGATCCAGTCATATCTTTCTTTTACATTCCGGAAGCCTGAGCTGAGTTTCCTCTGGTCCCTTTGGTCATTACCACCGGCTCACTTTGTGCTCTTTATGGCTGTAGACTTAGGCTCTCTGAAGTTCTTATGAGTATGAGTTATAGCTGCTCCCACGCTTACCTCCCTCGCTCTCCCCAGGGAAGGAAGATGGATTGTACCCATACAAGAGACAAGAAGACTGAGAACAGAGAGAGATCAAATGTTCTGGCTCAGACCAATAATGGAAAGAGATTCAAATTCTGAATTCATCTTCCCTGCACTTTAATCAGAGCTCCTGTTTTCTGGAGCCAGTTTCACAAGCCACATTAACATCTGAATTTGTATGGCAGGATAGCAGGCATTCTCAAGACGTTTTTTGGGAGGACTGTGTATAAATCTCCCTAATACAAACTCCCTTTTTAAAAATACCATCTTTTGTTTCTCCCTGACATAAAAGTAATAAATCTTCACTGAAAAATATAGAAAAGAAGAAAATAAAGATCACTCTGTAATGCAATACCCAGAGACAACAATAGTTAACATTTTGGTATCCTTTAAATATTTTTTGTATGCATAAATTTATTTTTTCCATGCATAAATTTATTTTTTGCAAACTACAGTTATACGTCTATATACTTGAGCATTCTGCTGTTTTACACATAACATTCTCTTGTATTTCCCCATGTTGATAACTATTATTCTGCAGTAACATTTTAAATAATTGTGTGATAATGCCTTACAGAGGTATTGCCATAATTTATCTTATCAATCCTCATTTTTGGACATTTGAGTTGCTTCCAAATATTCTCAAATATGAGTAAAGCCGTGATGGAAATGTGAGCTCTATTAAAGAAGGATCAGGAAATTATGGTGAAACCCC
>NW_007732045.1:110805-117572 GCF_000696425.1 Galeopterus variegatus | reverse complement strand
CCCCAGGCCAGGCTTCAGCTCTATTGATTAATTCATTCTTTCTTTTATGAAAATGGTGCCCAGGTGAGGTTTGTTAGCTCCTTCCCTGGATCCTTTCATGGACAGGATACATAGCCGACACACCACGATGGGACAGATGGCCTCAAAAAGGGGGAAAGCACTAGACTAAGAGTTGAGAAACCTGATTCCATTACCAGCTTGTAATTCACCGTGTGACCTTCAGCCAATCACTTTACCTCTGAGCCACACTTTTCTCATCCATGAAATAAAGGGACTGAACTAAATGGCTTTAATATTGCTTCCAGCCCTAACAATGTATGGTCCTACAATATTGCTAGGGAGACAATACTCAATCCCAGATCAATGAACTTTGTACAAATACTGTTATCCAAGGTGGATTGTGTGAGTTAGGAGAGCGGTTCTCAACCGGTGTTGGGAAGCAACTGTGTCTCTATCAATTGCTGCATAAACCACAGGCAAATTGTTCCTCATAATAACTTATCATTTGAAAATCATTTGCTTTGTTTTGACAATTGAGAATACACTTGAGATGTCCCCCATGATAAGGTCACTGTAACTTTCACTCTGGCATGCTTTTGAAAGTGGAAGAGAAGTGAGTGGATTTGGAGTTCACACAGCCAGAAAGGCACAGAACTTTGCCTCTGTTATCGAGTGAACTCCTTAAGACTGAATCCTGTGGTTTCTAACAGGCCATAAAGGACATGACTGCTCCTACCCTCCACCCTCCCCCATTCCCAGGGGAAAACGGACCAATTGTATACATTTGAAAGATGAGGAGTCTGAAATTAAAAATGCTTCTTCTCAGTAAAGGAGCCTCTCATGGTTCAGGGGCAGCTTGCGTCTGCCAGCATCAGTCTAACGTCAGCCTTTGTCACCCAGCCCTCATTCAGCAGTCTGGGTTTCAAGGGCTGTCACTGGATCCACCTCTGTTTTCTCAGGCAGCCAGGGCCCAAGTGGCCGCTTGGCTCCCAGCTAAATTTGTCTCTGCTTGTGTCACCCACGTTCAGTGAGTGAGCAAGAGGGCGCCGTGTCATGCAGGGAAGAGCAGTCATCCTCCTGCAGCTGTCCGGCGGCTGCGTGTGCATGAGGGGCCTGCACCCTGTCTGAAATATTCAGGGTGTGCCAGGGCGAACACAGAGCTCGTCCCCACTGTTGTGCCAGCAAACTGCTCCTGAAGGATTCAGCCTCTGGTGAAGAGCCCCCTCCCAAGCCACTGAGGATACACTGTGGCTCATCCCTAGCTGGGAATATGACACAGCACACACTAAAGGGAGCTGGCAATGACATCCGAGAGCGGAAAGACCCTCCAGCGCAGGATGACACAGGCTGACTCACTGCAAATTACCACCAGGACCACGTTCCCAAAGGGGGCTCAGCTTAGGGGGAACAGACATTCAGTCAGTCCCAAAACAGCCATAAACAAAGACATACAGTGGGGAGAGCAACAAGACCTCCCCGTCCAGGTACTGCCAACCTCGTTCCAGGCCCAGCTCTGGTTGAGGGGTCCAAGAAACCTGAGATACTATGAGGCTACATTCCTTTTCCCCCAGGAAGGCATCAGAGGCACAATTGTCCCAAATCTCAAGAGTGCTTGGTGACCTCTGGAAGTTTCCTGATTTCTGAAGGACCTGGATACTCAAGAAAGAACAACTCATGGCCAGCCAGGCAAAGATTAGGAGGCCCTTGAGGCAGCTGTACGGGGAGGTTGGGCCAGCCTGATTGTCCACCCCACTGACCCAGGAGGAAGACAACAAGGCCATGGTTGAAGTCTTAGCAGGAACTCGCTGTGGGACTGTGGGCCACCATGAGGCTCAGCCGGCTCAGCCCTCTTGCCTCTCAGTTTGGGAAGCCCACCTTGGCTGGTTATGAGAAGGCTGCATGCAAACAGCTGCAGTTCAGCCAGCACCAAGGGCCCCACAGACATGGGTCTTATAGAGTCCCCACCTGACATTCAGTACAGCTGACCCATTTGTGAGCCAACAAGTTACAATGTGGGGCAACAAGTACCACATGAAAAATATGAACATGGATAAAAAGGAAAAAGACAGAATGTATATGTACAAGGATCACAGATGTATGGAGGGGGCAAGCTTCATCCTGGGGAGGCCAGACAAGAAGAGCGAGACCTGGACTGGCTGTGGTTGGAACGTGGAAGGGCATTCTAGCTAGAGGGAAAAGCATCTGCAAAAGCACAAACATGGTGTCTGAAAATGCTTTGAAGAATACAAATCCCATCAATATCTCCCCATCTACAGTGCTTCAGAGTCTCAAAGGGTTCTAACACATGATTTCCATTTTGGTCTCAAAATTCTGTGAAGTAAATGATTCCCCATTTCACGGATGAGGAAACTGAACTTTTCCTTATCTATGAAAACAGATAAGGTGTGCTAGGACCTCAGCCCTCACGAAGCACCAACTACCTGAAAGGCAGAGTAGCAGAGAGGTCGGTAGCTTGTTCTCCAGGCACACTGCCTAGCTCCTCGGTCACTAGCAATGGGACTGAGGCAAGTTATTTATCTCTCAGAGCCTCAGTTTTTGCGCCTGCAAAATGCGCACAATAATTGTACTGACCTCCTAGGGTTATTCTGAGAGTTAAATGAGATAATACAGAGAGATAATGCAGAGAATTAAGTGAAAACATACGTATAGCCAGGTGTCCAACACACGGTAAACAATGGTTCAGCAAACACTGGTGATAATTAGGACACTGTAGTTCAAGTAAGAGAACTGCTAACTGTGTAATCCTGGGCAATTTTGAATGATCTTGTGACATCGGTCTTTCTGAACTTCAGTTTCCCTGTTTGTAGAACAACTTGGTTGGATTGGGTCACCTCTAAATTTCCTTTTATCTCTAACATTCTATGATTCTAAGCACATCAAAGCTTGTTATAAAGCACCTCAAAAATACCCTTCAACAAAAATCTTTCTGAACACCCTTGACCTGCCCTAGAAACAGAGAAATCCCCTCGAGGACCACAGAGATTGAAAAGGTGGGCAGACATGCTGATAGATATCACAGTACAACAAGATCAGAGCTGTCTATGGAGGCCACGGATTGAGTTATGTGAGGGTCAGAGCTCCCCCCAAGTTCCAGTGGTTCTCCAAGCCTGGTCCCCAGAACTGCAGCCTCAAAGTCACCCAGAGATTGTTAGAGATGCAGATTATCAAGCTCACCTCAGACCTACTGAATTAGAAACTCTGGGAGTGGGGCCCAGAAATCTGAGTTTTAACAGGCCTCTTGGTGATCTGGAGCCATGCTAAAGCTTGAGAACTGCGGCTCCACGATAACAGAGACAGTCTCTGTGGTTGGGAGTTAGTCCTTGTTATCACTCAGATTTTCTTGTCTCGAATTGTGAAAATCCAAGCAGAGACAGCATGGGGAGTGCTATCCTGGCCCCCCTGTCCCCTATTTCCTTGCTCTTTGGTTTCAAGAGTGACCAGTGACAATCAGTGTGAGGCTGAGGCCAGGTCTAGCCCAAGGACAGTGACCTTTCTGCAGTCGCACCCTCCATCCCTTCACCAGATGGCTCTCACAGCCAGTCCAAGCCATGTCCAGGAAACTTTACCCAGCAGCCCCACAGGAAGGGCTGAGAACCGGAAGAATTGCTGCAGGGACCAGACAAAGCATGAGGCTGTCCTGAGGGTGAGCCCTGGTGAGCAGGGAGGCACCACACCCCCACTGGATTAGTCAGTTTTCTCTCACTTGTAACTGGATACCTGAAATTGGGCCATGTAGAAAGAAAAGAAGCTTATTTCCTACAGTTTTGGAGGCTCAGAAGTCCATGGTCCAGGGGAAACATCTGATGAGGGCCTTCTTCTTGGTGGGGACTCTATACAAGAGTCCTGTGGTGACACGGGGTATCACATAGTGAGAATGGTATGAGCTCCGTGATGTGCTCACTTGATCTTCTTATAAAACCATCAGTCCATGCCCATGACAACCCATTAACCACCAGCCCATTACTCCAAGAATGAATGAATCAATCAATCACAAGGGAACAGTCTTCATGATCCAATCACCTCTAAAAGGCCCCATCTCTCAAATATCATTTTCCCATTTCCCACCCTCAACACTGTTATGATGGGGATTAAGCTTCAATGAATTTTAGAGGATCATTCAATTCATAGCACCCACCCTCAGGTGTTTGGCATTTCCCAAACTCACACCTCAACAGCAGGCAGTGACTGTCACCCTAGCCCTGGGCCTCTACCCTGGCTCCTAGAAATGTCAGTTGAGGAAGTTTACACTAGCTGTTACGGAAAACAGTATGGAGGTTCCTCAAACAACTACAAATAGAATTGCCATACAATCCAGCAATCCCACTGCTGGGTATATACCCGAAGAAATGGAAATCGTCCCATCAAAGGGACACCTGCACTTCGTGTTTATTGAAGTTCTGTTTACAATAGTTAAGAGTTGGAAGCAACCTAAATGTCCATCAATGGATGACTAGATAAGGAAAATGTGGAATACTATACTCTGCCATAAAAAGGAATGAAATTTTGCCATTTGCAGCAACATGGATGAACTTAGAGAAAATTATGTAAAGTGAAATAAGCCAGGCACAGAAAGAGAGATACTGCACGTCCTCACTCATAAGTGGGAGCTAAAAAATAAATAAATTTTTAAAAGAGAAAGAAAGATACAACAATCACAATAATACATTGAACTTTCAAAAGGAGAGAACAGAACTGAGGACACCAGAGGTGGGAAAGGAGGAGACGGAGGGGACAATAGGGAGAAACTGGTAAAAGGCCACAAAAAACATTTACAGTGTATAATGATAAAATAAAAATAAACAAATAAATAAAGCATTTGGGAATAAAGAGCCAAAAAAGGAGTTTGTACCACCACCCTCCTTCATTACATCTTCAGCTGTCCCTTTTGGGTGTAACTAGGAGAAACAAAGCAAAAATGTGTGTTTTGTTTTTGTTTTTGAAGATTAGGCAGGCTTTTTTTTTTCTAACTCAGGAGAATCTTTTCTACATCTGGATAAATTGCCAACAGGCCAAGTGGTGAACAATCACAAAAATCCGGGACCCATGGGCCGGCCCGGTGGCGCACTGCTACAGTGCGCCGCTTGGGAGCGCGGTGGCGCTCCTGCCGAGGGTTCGGATCCCACATACAGACTGGCCGCTCACTGGCTGAGCGAGGTGTGGGCGCAACACCGAGGGTTGCGATTCCGTTGCCGGTCCCGGTCCGGTACGGGCACAACACTGAGGGTTGCAATCCGTTGCCAGTCACGAAAAAAGACAAAAAAGGAAAAAAAAAAAAAAATCCGGGACCCAGGCCACATTCTGCTCAGGCCAGGCAGCACTTCGGCAGATGAATGTGCTCCGGAGATCTCCGAAGCGTCTTGCTCTGCCCCAGCGCCCAATCTCTCCTGCTAATGCATTTCTCCTTCCGTCTCCCGGCCTTCAGCGAAAGCCAGTGAGCTAGCTTCAGACACTTTTCTGGACACAAGACGGCCCCCTGGCTGATGGTTCCACCCAGTGGGCTCAGGTTCTTTCAAGGTGAGGCCAGGATCGCCTTCCTGTCCTCCCAGCACAGCCTGACTTCCGGCACTTCTAAACATGGCACCATGGAAACCCCATGGACCCATCCACTCTTATCTACCCACACTTTCTGTCCCCCTCAGCCATAATGCAGGAGAAAAGAGAACAAGTAGGGGGGATAACAAAAGAGCGAATACTGCCATGACAAAGTGGTAGTGAACGCAACAGAAAGAGAGAGCACCTGGGTACTCAGGACTGGGGGACGGTACCAGGTGAGAATAGAAGCCCACCTAGGCTCCCTCCGCTCTGGCTAAATGGCTTGGCCATCATATTTTCTTTTTGTAAAGTTGATGATCCTATCTTTGGATTTATAGACAAAATGATTGTCAATATAGAAAAACAGTCAATGCAAGATTTTCCACCACCTGTTGGAAGCTCTTCTTTAACGTTTCACCTCACTCCTGTCCCCTGGACAGCTGTCTTATGAGCTCATAAACTCCAGACAGTAAAAGTAGGCAAGAACTTCAGGTTTGTGACTAAATGATCAGCTTAGGCCATTAATAACCCATTACTCCAGCCAAACAGACTGTTAAAGCCACATGTCTGTCACCTCTCATCTGATCTCATCTTATTTCCCTTCAAATGTTTAAAGATGCTTGAACTGAAAATAAGATGACCATTGAGCCATGTTCCACAACAAGGAGAAAATCTTCACAGACAATGAAGAAACTAAATTGCTGTTTATCAACATTATGCTCTAAATGTGGGCTATTTATTTCTGATACTGATAGTGCTCTTAAACTTGGAAGGGTACGTGGCTATGGAGGTCTGAAAATTCCCTCAGCCTCATGGCACAATACATACTATCACCTTGGTGTTTTACTGTTTCCAAAAAAAAAAAAACATTGTCCCTGAGTTTCATTCTCTTCCTCCCTTTTTACCTCTTTTCCTCTCTTTTCCTCTCTTTTCCTTCCTTTCATCATTTCTTCCTTTATTTATGTTCTTTCTTCCTTCTTTCTCAAACTAAAGAAATACATGACTTTAGTGACTTTGGCTAGAAAGAGTGATTACATGGAGATTCAAGTGGCTGAACTTTTATGCATTCCTTTCTCTTAAAAAAAAAAAAAAAAGAAAGAGAAGAGAAGAGAAGACATTCCTGAGAGAGAAGAGCTAATAAAGTCCTATATCTTTGATGACAGTGATGCAGCAGTACAAACAAATTACAGTGTTCAGAAAGTTTGAGGGGCTGA
>NW_007732045.1:105154-109852 GCF_000696425.1 Galeopterus variegatus | reverse complement strand
AAAAAAAAAAAAAAAAAAAAAAAATAGCTGCTGCTTCTACCGAAACTGTTAATCCCTACTCTGATATAGAAGTGCAAAGATTAGGAATGCCACCCTTTCAGTAAAAGTTCTTTGTTCTCTATAATTCTTTCAACTACTTTGGGTTTTTTTTTTTTAAGCATATTTTTATTCCTTCCAAAAAATTCGATTGTGCCCAAAAGATTTATGCAGTTACCAATGAAGCCAAAATATCTAGGTGATTAAATATCTAGCTTAATCACAGAGACTAAAAATTTGAATAATAAAAAATTTATTTCAAAGATACTTCCCAAGTTATTCATTTTAAATATATTTAATATATTTTCTTGTACAAAATATATTTTTGTTTCTTTTTAAAAAAATAAAAGTTATTTTGTAAAAGTGAAGCCTTTTAGCATTACAAGAATGGTTCACTAATTTCTTACAAAAACCCAATAACAAATGGGAAATTTTAAGGCTAGGTCAGTGGCTTGCAATTTGTTTACAAGGGCAAATATTTCTTCAAATGGAAAAATTAAAAAGCCTAACATGCAAAATAAAAAAGCATGGGGTGTTTCTTTGCCCTCAAATTAGTTTGGGGAAAAAAAGAAAAAGGTACTGTGCTTCATATCATATGTTGAAGAGCAACACCTAATGGTAGAATAAGGTATTGCAGGCTAGCTCTCTTAGGCATTGGAAATACACCCAGGAAAGGAAGCTTAAGAAGGGCTAAAAGTGCTTTGAATATAAAAAAGGACATTCTCCAAAGTGAAATGTGTTCCTTTATCGAGAGTAGGTAGAGCTATAGAAGGTGAAAGTAGAAAAGTGCTGCCAAGTGTCTTGTAGTTCTAAAATAATTGCAAAAGTACACCAAATACATCTCGAGATGCCCGCAGACCTGGCCACCAAATTAATATCATTTTCATATAACATTTTCAACTCATCATTTGGTGACTTTTTTATGGATATCCAAGTAATATTTTATAGAATCAGTTGGAAAGATGAGGTTTGATACAAAGCCAACTTCGCAAAATGGCAATGATTTTGTAAGGTGAAAAAGATACTGGTATCATCAATTACTCATGAAAACAGGACAAGGACAATGCAAAATTACACATAATCTATTTTATTTTTATTTGGCTTTGAAATACAAAGGCGCAATTATACTGCACAAAGAAACTGTCCGACCCACAAAATTTAGTGATAAAATCAGTAAGATCATTTAGACTTATAAAAAATTACTTGACTGCCTTTATTTTTGTAAAGGGTTTTGTCAACCCTTACTAACACGCACAGTCTACACAAACAAACCATTTTAAATGAAAGCAACTGTTTAGAGAGTGGCACTTTGTTACTCACCTACTGCTTGACTTGTAAAATAGACTTTAATAACCAATTTACCAGTCAAAATGTTGAGAACCATTTTTGATATAAACAGAGATGCTCAGATGCTCCCACTCTGACTCCATGCCCAACCTCTCTTCTGAATTAGTATGAATGTTGGCAACCAACTGAGCAGAAGTAAAGAGAGGAGAACTCTGACTTCCATGAATAAGACATGAATAAGCACCAGCAGATTATAAAGAACTGAACACTGTGCCCCTATGGCGTCAACAGAACACACACTGAAACTAAACCTGTTCACTTTCAAAAGAGACCTTTATTTCCTCCTAGATTCTGGTGTTGAATTTAGAGTGCATACTCCAAACCTGCTTTAGAGTGCTACTTTGTGAACACCCAAATAACGAAATGCGACTAAATAAGGGATGGTAAATAGATTAGGTATTAATTATATATTGCAAGATAACAAATTACAACAGCAACTTGAAACAACATACATTTACTACCTCACAGCTTCTATGGATCAGGAATCCAGGCATGGCTTAGCTGGGTCCTCTATAAGGCTGCCACCAAGGTGTTGTCAGGGCTAGGGTCTCATCTGAGGCTTGACCGGAGAAAGATCCACATCCAAGCTCACATGGTTGTTGACAGCATTTAGTTCCTTGGACTGAAGATTATTGGACAGTCTTAGCTGGCTGTCATCTATATACTTCTCTCAATTCCTTGGCAAATGGTCCTCTGCTTAGGCAACTCCCAACATGGCAGCTTGCTTTTTCAAAGTCAGCAAGGCAGAATGTTGCAAGACAGGTATTACAATCTTATGCAATAGAAGTACATACATGTAATCACACTGACCTCATCACCTTTGCCATATTCTCTCAGTAGAAGCAAGTCCCAGATCACTCCCACTTTCAAGGGGAGAGGATTACACAAGGTTGTGAACAGCAGGAGGCAAGGATCAGGAAGGCAGCCTTGGAATCTGTCCACCACAGGTTACTAGAAAGCTAACTCCCGTTTTCTTGGTGGTGACTACGTGGAGTGCAAGATCAGCAAAGATTCCGAGCCTCATCTCCTCTCATTCATTCAACAACATCTGTTTTTTGGTTGTTGTTTTTTTTTTAACAGACCTAGCCCTCATGGAGTTTATATTCCAGTAGGTAGAGACAGAAAATGAAGGAATAAATCTGTAACATCGGAGAGTTAGTGAGGGGTTAGAGAGAAACACCATACATTAGAGTTGAAGAGATTTTGAAATCTGCTCTCTCCCTGCCCTCATTACAGAGGCTGTGGTGATGTGTGTGGAATGGTCTTTAACCAAGACTGCAGCGATTTCACTAGCCTCACAGCTGCCATTTATGAGCTTTGTGAACCTAAGTGAACTAGTTCACCAATCTGAGCCTTGATTTTTACAACTGTAAAATGGGGAGAGGGTTGAAATAAGTGGTCTCAATGACCTTTTCTAGTTTTAATCTTCTGTGGGTAAGCTTTACATAAAAACAGAAGCCAATCTGTTAAATGTTAAATTTTTAAAAAATCGTTATACCTTCCTCTTACATTCAAAACATTAAATGACAATCCATCAACTTACATAAAAGAGTAAATGTTTCTTTTATAATTCCTCTTGTTAGGTGAGTCTAATTTACCATCTTTAGCCAATAACAAGTAAGTTATTGATTCATCAAGGTAAATATCTGTTAGTTATACAGTTCTCTCTTGTGAGTGATAATTTTGAGCTATCCTAATTTTGCCAATTTCTTGTTCTTTTTGCAAATCACAGACAATGACTCATTGACAAATGTCCGCCATGACTGAGAAAGGGGTACGAATCTCACGTGGCATGCATTTACCATTCCTGTTGTATATGCTTCTTCTTTCAGACTCTAAACAGGCTAAGTATTTAGAAAGAAGAAGGACTAATACAAATTGATGCAAAAAACTTTGCTGAGAAATTTATACTTGCAAATATGCATCCACACTACCTAAACTAGGATAAACAGAACTCATATTGCCACCATCTCAAAAGTAAACTGTATAAAATCGTAAAATATTCATACCAGACTATCAACGTGATTAGGATTCTAATGGCAACCTTTCTATCCTTAACTGTAATTATTCAACAAACATCTTTCTTTAACTCTTTTATCTTCCATCTATGTCCTGCCATCATTTGATCCCCTATGTGAGCTTATGCTAACAACGATACTAAGATAAGCCTGCTAATCCACTACTTTTACAGACAAGAGTTGATAGGAATCACTTCAAAAAATCATGTCTGTTCACCTTCCCCTAGAAAATCTTCACAAATAACAATAATGTTCAAATCAGAAAACATTAGATCCCCTGGCATTTAAAAAAATATCTGATAGGAACCTCCTCAAGTCTTCAACTCAATTGGTATATGATATATGATTTTTAGCTTTTTATTATTTTTTAAAAATTTCTTAGTAGTTTTTATCAATGACAAAGACTATTCAGATTTAGAATATCAGCTTGTTTGGCTAGTTGAGCCTAAAAATAAACACTGTTTCATTTACCTACATGGTCTGAAAACCTATCTTTCTCCATTCTTTAAATGAGGTTTTTCTTCTTACTTTTTTCTTTCTTTTTATCCAACATCTGTCAATTTTTCAGCCTCCTAACTCAGCAGGGATGAAAAATCTAAAAACATGTTACATCAGGCCAGTACTAATATCTAAATAAAGTCTTAAGATAATAATCTAGCAATATAAAACTCAGTAGAGATCAGGCTCTTAGTTATAAAACAAAAATAAAATGTATTCTAAAAATAATATGTCAAGTTTTCATATAGAAAAGCTTCTTTAGAAAACTGTAGCTACAGGTATTTTGGCATAATCATTCATTTGTTTAATAAACTTTTATTGAAAGATTCCTTCTGGCTAGGTCCTGGGCTTGGTATTGAAGATACATACAGTTCTCTCTATCCCTGACTTCAAGAAGCTTACAGTCTGGTATGATTGAGTATTTCCAACACACACATTTTCAAATGTCTATTTCTCATTACCTAATATAAATGTGTCTCCAAAAGTTATGTTAAAACTCATCTTTGATAAATTGAACCATTTTGAATAAGCCATGGAAGTAAACCTATGGGATGGTAAGTCTTTTTATAATGCAAATAATACTTCTAATTTGGTCTTTAGATTTGTATACCTTGGGTTTTCTCAAAGATATACATAATTTAAGCAGTTAGTTATACAGCTATATATTGGAGAAAAAAAATTGGTTTAAGTACAGGTTAGGATCTTACGCAAATCACTGTCAGCCTCAGTTTCTTCATCGGTAAAATGGGGATAATATCTCACAGGCTTAATAGGAAGAAGAGATGTAAAATGGTATGTG
>NW_007732045.1:102628-104575 GCF_000696425.1 Galeopterus variegatus | reverse complement strand
AAAAAAAAAGATGACCAGGAATGAATGGTTCCTCAAAATGTCTCATCGCTGTGTACCTTACTAACAATTATTTCATGTGTATCAGGCCCCAGAGAGTAGCCGTAGCTGTAGCACTTCAGTGAAAAGTGGACGATCACAAAATTGTAGACACTAAAGATGGAAAAGACCTTCGAGGTCATTCTGTCCACCCTCTCGTCAACTCAGTCCTGTTCCCCACAGGATACTCTCAGGGGCTTTCGGCAGCCAACTTGTAAATGATTCCAGCACCACTGGCCCTGCCACCGTTCCCCTGGAGAGACCACTCCACTATCTAATAGCTCTTTCTGTTAGGAAATTTTTTTCCTTGATATTCAGCCCAGCTTTACCTTCTTTTAGCTTCATCCCATTATTCATCTACATACCCCATTGGACCAAGTTAAGCATCCCTTCTCCGCTTTCAGTATAGATGCCTTGTCAAATTAATTATGGCATCAGCAGCTTCTGCAAGCCACATTCACAAGGTCCAGTGCTGCAGCATTTAGGGAGATGGATCCTGGTGTGAATGCTTCATCTAGAAATTTACAGAAACACCACCACCACTGACTGCAAGGAGATCTTTCCTTCTTTGTTGCTCATTATCTACTTCCACAACTTGCTCAGTGTTCATGTGTTAAGGGCAGCAGTTTTTGATACCTTCACTTTTCCCTAGAATCCTTCGCTTTCTTTCTGTTCCTTTTCCTGTCTCCAGGATGATCCTNATCACTCATTCAACAGCTATTCACAAACGGATCTCTCTGTACCCAGTGCAGTGCTGGATCTGTAGTTACAGTGGTGAGCAAAACACAGACCCTGTGTTTGTAGAGCTTACAATGTAGACAGAAAGATGAACAACTAAACAACTAATTATAATAAAAAGTGAAAATTGCCATGTCAAGGAACTGCTGGATGCTTTTGGATCCTGTATCAAGGGCAACTAACGTATTCCAAGAGGTCCAGAAAGGTATCCTTGAGGGAAAACTTTTGAAGCTGAGATTCCCAAAATGACCAAAAGTCAGGGGAGACAAAAAATTGTTTTTTTCCCTTTAGTCAGCAAATTTGAAGTAAATGTGTTTGGCATTGAAAAACTCAGAATTACCAATACCAACTTTCATTCATTCTTTGAACCAAAATTTATTGGAATGACTACATGCCAGGAATTTTTCTAGGCCTGGGAGCTTCATCAGTGAACAAGAGAGACCAAAATCCCTGCCCTCATCACTGTTCTTGAAGAAATAAGAAACTATACGTAAAGAGGCAGTAGAGTAATAATGGCTAGGAGTAAGGGTGTGGGACTCAGACCATGTGTTGACAGCTACAGTCTGCATCTTCCTGGCTTTGTGACATTGGGGCAAGATTTTTCACCTTCCTGTCCCTCAGTTTCCTCAACTGTAACAATAGCACCCACCTCCTGGGTTGCTACAAGAAACTAAATGGGTTCATGCACATGAAGTGCTTAGTAAAACAATGTCTAGCACGTAGTAAGAGCTCAATATATTTTAGCTACTTTTGGTTACAAAACTCAGGACTTCACCATCTTAACTCACTTCCTCATGTTCCCAGTTGAAGAAAAGGCACAAGGTTAAATTTAAAATACACAAGATCCTTGCAAAGTAGGTCATTTCTGTTTCAGCATAAGGTTGACATCCTGAGTAATTTATTGCCTGAATAATTCTGAAACACAGAAATGCAAATGTACGAGAGTTCTAACCATGTTGCAGATGGAACAAAGCTTCTTATCCAAGAATTCGTTTCATCTGTTAAACAACCCCCTAAAACAGGCTCTTTCTACACAATACTAAAACAACCTGTTGAGAAATAAGAATTTTTGTTTTGTATAGTCCCAAAGAAACTGGCTTTATATTTAAGTGCAACCTTTAAGAATAGTTTTGCATTTTATCAAATATTTTGAATGAATAAATATAGACTAAA
>NW_007732045.1:100099-100842 GCF_000696425.1 Galeopterus variegatus | reverse complement strand
ACCAACGTCTCTCTGAGACTGATTTTATAATCAAGCTCTGAAGTGTAATCCCCAAAGGATGGTCAGATTCGACCACTTCGTGAAAACCTATCAATAGCAATATCAACAGGCATGCAAAGACCCACCTCGAAAAGGGTTTTCAACTATGTGATATTTATTTTTAAATGATTGATGTCCTCATGGTCCCCTTTTCAATATTTCCTTTTCTCTCAGGACTTTTCTGTTCCCTTAGTGTTTGTTTATTTCAACTATATTATATGTGAGAACTCAGGGAGATTATTTAAAAGCTTTAAATACAATACATTTCTCTTAAACTTTCTTTTTGCTTTTGTAATTAGTTTCATTTTCTGGCTCCTCTTAAACAAGTTGAGTGTAGAGTGGAAGATGTTAATTCGTCTTGGACCATCTGTCTAAAGTTAACCCCAGATGCTAAAAGCCATAGGTGCCCCAATATTGGCATGCAGGTCAACCTCACTTAGTAGATATCTGCTTTACAGATGGCTACATTACATGGTGGCTTCAACTAAGGGGTCTGATTAGTCCCATTTTACAGCTGAGGAATCCAAGGCTCAAGGAGGTTGAACAATTGACCGAAGGCCACGAAACACACAGAGGAAATAAAACCCAACTCAGTGCTTCTGCGTACAAAGCCTACTCTCCTTTCTCTTTAAAAAGACTGCCTCTCGGGCCGGCCCGGTGGCGCACTGCTACAGTGCGCCGCTTGGGAGTGCGGCGGTGCTCCC
>NW_007732045.1:95986-99165 GCF_000696425.1 Galeopterus variegatus | reverse complement strand
TTTTAAACCCAAAATGTATATATATTGTGTGAAGCCTAACTAGAATACTAGAGCAGAAGCATGACTCGCCTTTTAAAAAATAGGAATTATTTTTTAAAAAATGGATAAGGAATTGGCTATATTTTTTTTAAAAAGTCTCTTTGAAAATGCAAACTCACTGTGCATTTATTTGATTTTATCTTTAAAGAATTGATATGGCTTTTAAGAATCATCTATTATGCTAAGTGGGGTTTACCAGTATCTTTGCTCTACCAACTACACAGAAAGCAACAAGAAGGCCATTCGTATTTAAAATTAGGCTATCTGCACCCGTCTCAGAATTGGTAATAATCAACACAGGAATTCGGATGAGCACCTTTCTCTACCCCTCAAAGGCTATAATTAAAGCCAGAGCGCCTGCATTAACGCTGGGAGGCACAACCTCCTGACACATGGCAAGCGGCGCTCCCTTAGGACACACGGCGGTCTCACTGGCTCCCTTCCTTCCAAAAGCAGCCTGAAGCCTTGTTTTCATTCATACTGTAAGAGCCACATAGGAGAAACCTCTGTCCAACCTTCTACTGAGGGTGACCTTCTACTGATGCCAACCTGCAAATGTGTTTATACACTCAAAAAGCCTCGTTAATCATTTCAGCTTCAATGGAAACCCAGATGAGGAGATGACAAACTAGGGATAGAGAGTGAACAGGAAAGAGTGGCCGAGGAAAGCTGAGGTGGAATACACCTTTAGACATTTTACGTGAGAGAAGTGCAGAAGAAGCCAGACTCCAGCACAGTCCAGCATTCTCCAGCCAAAGCCACCAACTTGTGATTTTCATGATACCATGCCTCTGATAATTTTTAAATAATGATGACCTCCCTCCCTGAATCTCCTAAACCTTAGGATATATGTGGGGTAATAAAGAATGTAAATGGATTGAGAGCTTTGTGAAATAAGATGGTTAACTTCAAGTTAACTTGTCTAGACCTGTGCAAAGAGTCTTTTAAAAGTGGAAGGCCCACTACAGCCGAGGTAGGTTTTTCCAGAGCTGTCCTATGGCTGCATAATTTTCCATGAGCTCAACTCACCTCATGGAACAACTCTAAAAATAAGAAAGACATAATAAAATCTCACCATATGGAAACCTCTGTGGTCTCCACTGAATTTTCTGCCTCTGCTCTTTTTGTATCACAGTTTTCCATAGGTAGCATGCAGAGAGCTTTTGGTTGTCTGAATCCTGCCAATCTGCAAAAGCTGGATTCCCAGGCCATCTATCTACCTCAGCTCGCTGAGGCTGTAACAGTCTAAATTCATCAGGGCAGTATTGCTGTGGGAATTCATGGGCGCACTTTAGGACACTGCAGGCATAAATGGATGGTCCCAGCCATCACAACTGCCCTCAGACGGGACCAGCGGCCACAATGCTAAGACCGGTGCTTTGGGCCCAGCTCTGTACCTTCACTGGCTTGTTCTTCCCCACAGGTACCCAGGATCCAAAAATGTCCTGTCCAAAAAGCCTCAAGCCTGTTTCCAGGACCCTTCATCCCCAGAGGACGGACTTTGCCATTGGTTTGTGCATCCCTAGGCCCCAGAGGGTGACCGAGAAGCAGGGGATACTGGGATAGGATGTCCACCTGCATCCTTGTGAGTCCCCTTCCAGTGTGGGCCAGCACTGGAAAATGGGAACAGAGGCCTCCAATACCCAGACCTCCACACAAGGGCAGGGACCGTGGACCCCCGAGATCCCACGCCACCCCAGGGGAATGTGAGAGTCAGTGGAAAAGAGCCACAAGGAAAACATCTTGGAAGTTGACAGAAATAAGTGATAATACCCATGATCTTGGCTTTAAAATGTGTGAATTTGTGTGAAATGGAAAAGAAGATGAAGATAAAAATAATGGAATCGGGGAAAACTATGTATCTGAGAACTAACAAAGTAAAAAAAAAGTAAAAATAGTGGGTTTCTTTATACCAATCACAGTCATTTATGTAAACTGTTTACCACTTGTACTTAATTACATGCATCACAATCATGGTTTTATATATATGCCTATGTATACATACAGAGTAATAAAATGTAAAACTTGCGGTTTCAACAGAGACAGTAAACTGTTTACCACTTGTACTTAATTACATGCATCACAATCATGGTTTTATATATATGCCTATGTATACATACAGAGTAATAAAATGTAAAACTTGCGGTTTCAACAGAGACACCAAAATAACGTAGATGCAGATCGTCCTATGCAGAATTTTTAAAGGAAATTAGCTATAAATGGTTTCACAGCCCTTGCCCCTTACCCACTAGGGGAATATAAAAGATTGGAGAGAGAGAAAAGATTTTGTGAGAAAATTTTCTTCAGAAAAAAGTAGGGACTGCCCCAACTCAAACCTTGTTGTTGAGGCAGGGCAGGGGACACTTCAGCGAGTTCACTTGTACAGCTGATGCAAGTCCCCTGAGGTTTGGGAACAGAGTGAATCCCACCCCGGAAATCTAGAAAGCAATAGCTGGCCAAGGAGCTGTTTCCACTGAAGAGGGTAACACGCAGGTCAAGAGCTCGCCCATACTTCCTATGCAGCCTGACACCTGCCTTAAAGCACCTGGTGCTCTAGAGCCATAATGCCCAGGCCTGGAACTCTGATACTCAGCAGCAATTGGCCTTCAGTAGCTGTTTAGCCTCCCTGGGGCTCAGTTTCCTCATTTGTAAAACAGGGATAATAAAAGTGCCTACCTCATAGGATGGTTGTGATGGTTAAATCAGTTAACATGTGTAACCTGCTTAAAGACCTGTGCTGTAGCACTGTATGTTATTAACCAGATGGGTGCCCCATGGGAGCAGAGCAGCCCTAGAGCCATCTTAATATCACCCACAAGGACTGGGGTGGGCTGGGTCCCTGAAGAACAGGGACTCAGGGGGAAGCACTCTGCCAAAGGAAGGGCATTGCCCATGTCAGGGCCTTTTGAGCCACAGGATCTGGAGCCCCTGGAGTCCACAAGTGAATCAGCTGAAACATCAGCCAGGACCAGAGGATCTGATGCTGGCTTACAACAGTGCAGTCCACACAAGGACTTTTTGATGTCCTATTCCTTCTTCCTTCCCCATGTGCTAACCCTTCAGTCACAGCAGCCAGCCAGAGGGTGGGAAAGTGACAAGAAAGAAAGAAGATGAATCCAGAAATCTTCCCAACCTCCACC
>NW_007732045.1:94741-95956 GCF_000696425.1 Galeopterus variegatus | reverse complement strand
AAGTGAATCAGCTGAAACATCAGCCAGGACCAGAGGATCTGATGCTGGCTTACAACAGTGCCATCCACACAAGGACTTTTTGATGTCCTATTCCTTCTTCCTTCCCCATGTGCTAACCCTTCAGTCACAGCAGCCAGCCCGAGGGTGGGAAAGTGACAAGAAAGAAAGAAGATGAATCCAGAAATCTTCCCAACCTCCACCCTACCTCAAGCATGCAACCCACAAAGGGCATTCACCCCACATGAAAAGATGTGACCTTGTGTTACATTGGGACTCCAGATAATTACATAGGACTGAGCATTCTAAGGACAGCAGGAGAATGTATTCATCAGCGTTCTCCAGAAAAACAGAGCCAACAGAATGCATAAAGAGAGAGAGAGATTTTAAGAAATTGGCTTACACAGTTGCAGAGGTTAACAAGACCAAAAGCTGCAGGATGAGCCAGCAGGCTGGAGACCCAGGAAGAGTTCATGCTGCAGCTCAAGAGCAAAGGCAGTCTGCTGGCAGAGTTCCCTCTTCCTCAGGGGGAGTCAGTCGTTTTTCTGTTAAGGCCTTCAGCTGATTAGACAAGGCCCACCCACATTGCGAAGGGTGATCTGCTTTCTTCAGTCCACTGATTTAAATCTTAATTTCATCTAAAAAGTACCTCCTAAGAAACGTTTAGAATAATGTTTGACCAAATATCTGGACACCATGGCCTACACTAGCTGATACCTGAAATTAACCGTCACAGAGAAACATACGCTTCTTGTTGATGTTCACATCCTGCCAACAGTTTTTTGATGCAGCCTTTACACACACAACACACAATATGCTGGGTGCTTTATGTGTTAAAATAGCAAATTACATAGTTATGAACTTTGTTTTTATATTTTGTCACTAATGCTACATTACATAGTTTTCTACTCACCACTCATAGAAATTATTTTTTATTATTATTATTTATTTATTAAGAATATTCATGAGATACAAAGCTAATTGTCCCCCCTCCTGCCCATGATGTGAGGGCCAGATTCATACTGGTGGCATACCCATTACCAGAAATTACTTTTGTACCCTTTGTCCCGTCCCAATTATTCCTCAACCTCCCTCCCCCTACCCCTCTCCCCTCCACTCCTTTTTGTAGCCCTAGGAATGTTCCCTCCCTCTGTTGAATCACGGCACTACTGTGGTCTTTCTTTCCTGCCTTCCTTTCTCTCTTAGCTCCCACATATG
>NW_007732045.1:85943-94233 GCF_000696425.1 Galeopterus variegatus | reverse complement strand
GTATATATACCACAGTTTCCTTATCCAATCATCCATTGATGGACATTTACATTGGTTCCATATGTTAGCTATTGTAAACAGAGCTGCGATAAACATGGGAGTGCAGGTATCTCTTCGACATGATGATTTCCCTTCCTCTGGATATATGCCCAGAAGAGAGATTGCTAGATCATATGGAAGATCTATCTGTAGCTGTTTGAGAAATCTCCAAATTGTTTTCCAAAGTAGTTGTACTAATTTACAGTCCCACCAACAGTGCAGTAGTGTTCCCTTCTCTCCACACCCTTGCCAGCATTTGTTATTCACCATCTTTTTGATTATAGCCAGTCTAACTGGAGTGAGATGGCATCTCAATGTGGTTTTAATTTCAATTTCCCTGATGACTAGTGATGTTGAGCATTTTTTCATATATCTGTTGGCCATTTTTATGTCTTCCTTTGAAAAACATCTATTTAGCTCTTTTGCCCATTTTTTAATTGGGTCATTTATTATTTCTT
Source organism: Galeopterus variegatus (assembly GCF_000696425.1). NCBI lineage: Eukaryota > Metazoa > Chordata > Mammalia > Dermoptera > Cynocephalidae > Galeopterus > Galeopterus variegatus. The sequence continues at coordinate 93,736 of NW_007732045.1, read as the reverse complement.
TCCTATCTAATTGCTTGTATTCTATGTATATTCTGGATATCAGTCTCTTGTCAGATGCATAGTTAGCAAAAATTTTCTCCCACTCTGTAGGTTTTCTTTTCACTCTATTGATTGTTTCTTTTGTTGTGCAGAAATTTTTTAGTTTTATATAATCCCATTTGTTTATTTTTTCTTTTGCTGCTTGTGCTTTGGGGCTCATGTTCATAAAGCCTATGCCCTGACCTAACTGATGAAGTGCTTCACCTGTATTTTCCTTTAGTAATTTTACAGTTTCGGGTCTTATACCTAGGTCTTTAATCCATTTTGAGTTGATTTTAGTGCATGGTGAGAGACGGCATATCTAGTTTCATTCTTCTGCATATGGATATCCAGTTTTCCCAGCACCACTTGTTGAAGAGGCAATCTTTTCCCAAATGTACATTTTTGTTGCCTTTGTCTAATATCAGAAGGCTAAAAGCCTGAAGAATGATTTCTGAGTTCTCCATTCTACTCCACTGGTCTGAATGTCTATTTGTATACCAGTACCATGCTGTTTTGGTTACAACAGCTTTATAATATAATTTGAACTCAGGCAGAGTTATACCTCCAGCTTTGTTTTTTTGTTGTTGTTGTTTTGGGTTTTTTTATTTTGTTTTTTTGTTTGTTTGTTTTTGGTTTTGGCTTTGGTTTTTTGCTCAGGATTGCTTTGGCTATTTGGGGTCTTTTGTTTTTCCATATGAAAGGTAAAATTGTTTTTTTCCATTTCCGTGAAGAATGCCATTGGTATTTTGATGGGGATTGCATTGAATCTGTAGATCACTTTGGTTAGTATAGACATTTTCACAATGTTAATTCTTCCAGTCCAAGAGCATGGAATATCTTTCCATCTTTTTGTGTCTTCTTTAATTTCTTTCACAAATGGTTCGTAATTCTCATTGTGGAGGTCTTCCACCTCCTTGGTTAATTGATCCCTAGGTATCGTATTTTTTTGGTGACAATTGTAAATGGACTTACTTTATTTCTCTTTCTGTTAATTCATTATTTGAGTATATAAATGCTACTGATCTGGGAGCATTTATTTTGTATCCTGCAACATTACTGAAGTTATTAACCGGCTCTAGGAGTTTTTTGATAAGGTCTTTAGGTTTTTCTATATATAGTATCATGTTATCTGCAAATAGAGAAAGTTTGACTTCATCTTTTCCAGTCTGGACTCCCTTTATTTCTTTCTCTTGCCTGACTGCTCTGGCTAGTACCTCTAGTACTATGTTAAATAGAAGTGGTGAGAGTGGGCATCCTTGTCTTGTTTCTGTTCTTAAGGGAAAGGCCTTCAGTTTTTCCCCATTCAGAATGATACTGGTGGTGGTCTTGTCATAATGAGCGAGGTGCGGGCGCAACACCGAGGGTTGCGATCCCATTGCCAGTCCCGGTCCGGTACTGGCGTGACACTGAGGGTTGCGATCCGTTGCCGGTCACAAAAAAAAGAAAAAAAAAAGTTTGATAAAATTCAGCTATAAAGCCATGCAGACCCAGACTTTTTTTGTTGGAAGATTGCTAATTACTGCTTCAATCTCCTTGTGTGTTATTGGTCTGTTCAGGTTTTCTATCTCTTCTTGGTTCACTCTTGGTAATTTATACATGTCTAGAAACTTATCCATATCTTCCAGATTTTCATATTTGTTGTCATACAGTTGTTTATAGTAGTCTCTAATGATTCTTTGTATTTCTGTGGTATCAGTTGTAATGTCTCCCTTTTCATTTCTGATTTTTATTATTTGGGTCTTCTCTCCTTTTTTTTTTTTTTTTTTTTTTTTTTTTTGGTTAATCTAGCTAATGGTGTGTCTATTTTGTTTATCTTCTCTAAAGACCAACTTTCAGTTTTCTTGATCTTTTCTATTGTTTTTGAGTTCTCTATTTCATTTAGTTCTGCTCTGATCTTAATTACTTCTTTCCATCTACTGCCTTTAGGTTTGGATTGTTGTTGATTTCCAAGTTCTTTGAGGTGTAGTATTAGGTCATTTATTTGAAGTCTTTCCATTTTTTTGATATACACATTTACTGCAATAAATTTGCCTCTTAGTACTGCTTTTGAAGTATCCCAGAGGTTTTGGTATGATGTATCTTTATTTTATTAGTTTCTAGGAAATTTTTTATTTCCTGTTTAAATTTTTCTTGGACTCATAGGTCATTCAGGAGCCTGTTATTTATTTTCCATGTATTTGTATAGCTTCTAGTATTTTGCTTATTGTTTATTTCCAGTTGTAGTCCATAGTGGTCTGAAAAGATTGTTGGATTGATTCCAATTTTCTTAAATTTGCTGAGACTAGATTTGTGACCTAATATGTGGTCTATCCTGGAGAATGCTCCATGAGCTGACAAGAAGAAAGTATATTCTTTAGCTGTTGAGTGAAATGTTTTGTATATATCTGCCAAATCCAGTTGGTCTAGGGTGTAGAATAAATCCTGTGTCTCTTTGTTGACTTGTTGTCTGAAAATCCTGTCCCATACTGAGAGAGGAGTGTTCAGATCACCCACTATTAATGTATTGGGTCCTATTTCCTTCTTAAGGTCTAAGAGTGTTTGCTTGATATATCTGGGTGCTCCAGTATTGGGTGCATATATGTTTATATTTGTTATGTCTTCTGGCTAGATAGTTCCCTTTATCATTATATAATGGCCTTCTTTGTCTTTTTTAATGATTTTGGTTTAAAGTCTACTTTTTTTGTCTTTTTTTTTTTTTTTTTTTTTTGCCTTTTTTGCGACCGGTTAGGGGATCGCAACCCTTGGTGTGGTGTCCCCCGCACCGCACTCAGCCAGTGAGCGCACCGGCCATTCCTATATAGGATCCAAACCCACGGCGGAAGCGTCGCTGTGCTCCCCAGCGCCACACTCTCCCGAGTGAACCACGGGGTCAGCCCTAAAGTCTATTTTGATCAATATAAGAATAGCTCATTTTTGGTTTCAATTTGCACTGTATATCTTTTTTCATCCCTTAACTTTTAGTCTATGTGTGTCTTTACAGGTGAAGTTGGTCTTTTGAAGACAGCATATACTTGGGTCTAGCTTTTTAATCCACTCAGTTAGTCTGTGTCTTTTGAATGGGGAGTTTAGTCCATTCACATTTAGAGTAGTTATTGACATGTGTTATTTAATTCCTATCATTTAATTGCTACCTGTTTAGGTGGTTTAAATATCTTTTGATCATTATTTTCCCTTTTATTTCTCTTCTTCAATGTTAGCTGGGAATTTAAGGTGGAATGATTTAGCTTCTTTCTCTTTCTTGATGGCATTTTTGTTTTAACTGTGGGTTTTGCTCTTTCTTGTGTATTTGTGATGGTGGTCACCATTATTCAGATTCCATACGAAGGACTCCATTGAGAATTTCTTGCAGGACTGGTTGTGTGGTGGTGAACTCTCACAACTTTTGTTTGTCTGGTAAATACACTATTTCTCCCTCATTTCTGAAGGAGAACTTTGCTGGGTAAAGAACTCTTGGCTGGCAGTTTTTGTCTTTTAGTATTTTGAATATATCATTCCACTTTCTTCTGGCGTGTAGGGTTTTGGTTGAGAAATCTGCTGTTAGTTTGATGGGGGTTCCCCTATAAGTGATCTGATGCTTTTCTCTTGCTGCTTGTAGAATTCTCTCTTTGTCTTTGAGCTTTGCAAATTTAACTATAATATGTCTTGAGAGGATCTTTGGGGGTTGACTCTGTTTGGGGACCTTTGAGCTTCCTGGATCTGAAGGTGTGTACCCCACTCTATACCTGGGAAGTTGTCTGTTACTATTTCCTTGAGTAGGTTTTCTCTTGCCCTTCAGGAATACCCACAATTCACATGTTAGAGCGCTTGAGGTTGTCTGCTATCTCTCTTAGATTTTCCTCATTATTTTTAACTCTTTTTTCCTTTTTTTGTCTCCCTAAGTTATGTTAAAAAGACCATCTTCAAGCTCTGAAATTCTTTCTTCTGCTTGCTCTACCCTGTTGCTCAAGCTCTCAGTTGTGCTTTTTATTTCATTGAGTGAGTCTTTCATTTCAAGAAGTTCTGCTATACTTTTTTTATGGTATTAATCTCTTTGTAGATTTCCTCCTTCATATTCTGGATGTTTTTTCTTGTTTCATTGTGTTCTCTAATTGAGTCTTCCTTTATTTCTTCATGTTTTCTTAAGATCATTGCTTGAAATTCTTTTTCAGAATTTCAAGGATTCCCTGTTCCATGGATTCTGACTTTGGAGCAGTACTGTATCCTTTTGGTGGTGTCATTTCTTCTTGATTGTTTGTACTTCCAGTATTTTTTCACTGACACTTGGTCATTTGGTAGGGGGTTTGCTTCTTCTATTACACTGAGGTTGGCTGTGGAGTGGCCCTGGTTGCTATTGTGGGGGTGAATTGTCTTTGCTTGACAGTAGGTGTAGTGGTGGTTATGTTAAACAACCTTGGTTCCTGTTCAATACTCTGTGGTCATAGAATGAGCCCTAGTGCTCTGGAGTTATGCTGGGCCAAACTCTGTGGGTCAGATCCATAGGCTGGTGCTTTCCCCTGGGTCTGAGGCAGGGAGAGGAGCCTCATCAAGCCATGCAGTTCGACTGGCTGGTGCTGCTGCTGGCCACACCTTTGCAGTGCTGGTTTGGGTGCAGGGGCAGGGTCTGGAGCTCCCCTACTGCCTGGGTCTGAGGCGGCAACCTCAGATCTGAGGAGGACCCAACTGTATGCTGCCTTCAAGAGACCCACCTCACCTATAAAGACTCACATACAATAAAAGTGAAAGGATGGAAAAAGACTTACCATGCAAACAGAAATGAAAAACAAGCTGGAGTAGCTATTCTTATATCTGATAAAACAGACTTTAAACGAAAAACCATAAAAAGAGATAATGAGGGCCACAACATAATGATAAAGGGATTCATCCATCAAGAAGACATAACAATCATAATTATATACACATCCAATGTCAGAGCATCCGGATTTATAAAGCAAACTCTATTAGACCTAAAGATGGAAATAGACACTAATACCACAATAGGAGGGAACCAGAACACCCCACTATCAATATTGGACAGAACATCTAGGCAACAAATCAGCAGAGAAACACAAGATCTAAACAATACTGTAGACCAATTAGACTTGGCAGATATCTACAGAACATTGCACCCAACAACCTCAGAATATTCATTCTTCTCATCAGCAAATGGACCATCCTCCAGGATAGATCACATGTTAGGTCATAAATCAAGTCTCAACAAATTCAAAAAAATTGGAATTATCCCATGTATTTTTTCAGACCAAAATGGATTAAAATTAGAAATTGATAACAAATGAAATTCTGGAAACTATACAAACACTTGGAAATTAAATTGCATTCTACTTAATGACATATGGGTCCAAGAAGAAATCAAAAAGGAAATCAAAATATTTATTGAAACTAATGAAAAAATAATACATCATACCAAAACCTGTGGGATACTGCAAAAGCAGTACTGAGGGGGAAATTTATCTCATTAAGTGCTTACTAAAGAATAATGGAAAGATGGCAAGTGAACAAACTAATACTTTACCTTAAAAAACTAGAAAAACAAGAACAATCCAAACCCAAAGTTAGCAGACGGAAAGAAATCATTAAGATCAGAGCAGAACTTAACGAAATTGAAAAACAAAAAGAATTCATAGCATACATTTTTGATCATTTTATACCTTAAACAGAGAAAAAGTACCTCGTTCTTGTAACAATTTTTGTAAGCCCAGGTATAGCTCATGATTATATGAGCACTGAGATTCATACACAGGGCACAGAAGTTTCACCCACAATTTGTTACTTCTAGTGTTTCAACACATATTCTATTGTGTTCTGTTTTCACAGACACTAGATTAGAGAGCAAAACCATGTGCCATGATTTAGGCATCTTTGTGTCTCCTGCCTGGCACATGACATGTCTTTGTTAATATTTATTAAATGTGTGAATTAATAAGTAAGTGGCTATTGTATTTTCTCTTACCATACATTTTCTCCTTGAAAGGAGTTGCTATTATCAAAATATATCCATATCTCCTCTGATTCATGTTTGTGTCTTGCATTTCAGATTTCATCCTGGGAAACCCTAACTTCCTATGTCATAAGGTTGGTTTGACTACTCAAAATCTTCTTAAACTTGGTTTATAACAGCAAGTTCCCAGCATTCTGATTCATGATCACCTCATTAAAATCAGAACAATATATACAGAGAGGACATTTTACATACACTTCTTTGGACATGTTTTTTTCAGCTTTCCCTCTGTCCACCAAGTTGAAACCAATACTGTAGTTAGAAAATTTAAAAACAAACAAACAAGAAAAGGGAAGCTGAATGGTTATTTCAAATTACAATTTTAGTTTATGCAGGGATAAAAAGAAAGAGGGGAAAAAAAACTTAGTCTAACCACGATCATATGATATAGTTAGGAATAAATTTAGGAATTCATTTAGGAAAAGCAAATGAAAACAATAAGTATGAATGCATTTATTAAAAAATAAATGTCCTTAACCTTTGTGTTTACAACTTGAGTCTCCTAACATGACAAATATTGTCAATACCAGAAAGATAACATTTTAAATGAGTATGCCCTTTAAAAGTGTCTGCTGCAACAGAATACAACAACACATACATAAAATTATTCACCATGATCAAATGGGATTCATCTCAGGGATGCAAGGTTGGTTCAACATATGCAAATCAACAAATGTGATACACCATATCAATAAAATCAAACACAAGGACCATCTGATTATCTCTATAGATGCTGAAAAGCATTTGATAAAATTCAACACTTATTCATGATAAAGGCTCTCTACAAGTTAGCTATAGATGGAAAGTATCTCAACATAATTAAAGCCATATATGATAAACCCACTGCCAATATCATCCTGAATGGGGAAAAGATGAAAGCTTTTCCTTTAAGAATAGGCACTAGACAAAGATGCCCACTCTCACCACTCCTATTCAACATAGTGTTGAAAGTACTAGCCAAAGCAATCAGAGAAGAGAAGGAAATAAAGGGCATCCAGATTGGAAAAGATGAAGTCAAACTGTCCCTGTTTGCAGATGACATGATCCTATATATCAAACAGCCTAAAGCCTCTACAAAAAAACTCTTGGAGTTGATAAATGATTTCAGCAAAGTTGTAGGATACAAAATCAACACACAAAAATCAATAGCATTTCTCTTCTCCTTTAGCGAACATGCCAAAAAAGAAATCAAGAAAGCCTGCCCATTTACAATAGCCACCAAAAAAAATAAAATACTTAGGAATTGAGTTAACCAAGGATGTGAAAAATCTCTATGATGAGAACTGCAAACCACTGCTGAGAGAAATTAAGAGGACACAAGAAGATGGAAAGATATCCCCTGCTCTTGGATTAGAAGAATCAACATTGTGAAAATGTCCCGGACTGGACACAGACTTCATGAATATGTCCCCAAAAGCATGGGCAACCAAAGGAAAAATAAATAAATGGAGTTAAATCAAACTAAAAAGCTTCCACACAGCAAAAGAAGCAATTAACAGAGTTAAAAGGCAACCAAGAGAGTGGGAGAAAATATTTGCAAAATATACATCTGACAAAGGATTAATATCTAGAGTATACAAGGAACTGAAACAACTTTACACAAAAAACCATCCCCACCAAAATTCCAATGACATTTTTCTCAGAAATGGAAAAAACTATCCAGACATTTATATGTAATAACAAAAGACCATGCATAGACAAAGCAATTCTGAGAAAAAAATAAAGCTGGAGGCATAACACTACCTGACTTTAAGCTAGACTACAAAGCTATAATAAC
>NW_007732045.1:84623-84962 GCF_000696425.1 Galeopterus variegatus | reverse complement strand
TATCCAAAAGACTGTGAATGATAAATGCTGGCGAGGTTGCAGAGAAAAAGAAACTCTCATAGGATCAATGGAATAGAATAGAGAATCCAGAAATCAACCCACACACCTACAGCCATCTGCTCTTTAACAAAGACACCAAGCCTACATACTGGGGAAGAGACTGCCTTTTCAGCAAATGGTGCTGGGATAATTGGATATCCCTATGCAGGAGAATGAAACTAGACTTATATCCTGCTGGGAATATACCCAGAGGAATGGAAATCATCAAGCCGAAGGTATACCTGTTCTCCAACATTCATTGCAGCACTCTTCACAATAGCTAAGAGTTGGAACCAGCCA
>NW_007732045.1:50295-84175 GCF_000696425.1 Galeopterus variegatus | reverse complement strand
CAGACACAGAAAGAGAAATATCACATGTTCTCACTTATTTGTGGGAGCTAAAAATAAATAAATAAATACACAAACTGGGGGGGGGGGGGGAGAGAAGAAGACACAACAATTACAATTCCTTGAAGTTGATACAACAAATGAACAGAAAGGAGGCTGTTGGGAGGGAGGGGGGAGAGGGAGGCAGGGGGGAGGTTTTGGTAATCGGCCACAAAAATCAACCACATTGTATATTGACAAAATAAAATTTTTAAAAATTTTTAAAAATGAAATAAAAAATAAAAAAGAATAAAGAATAAACATGAAGACAAATATAAAATATTTCTAGACTTTGACCTAGAGAATCCTTCTACTGACCTCCTTTTAGGAGAAGCTGACAGAGCTGACTGGGTTTAATGGCAGGCCATAGCCAAAGTAGGGTGGCTTTCTGTCTGCTTGATACCCCCACCAGGGCTCCTAAAAGGGAAGATGCCAATGGGACCAGCTTTATGACTGCCTGCTCCCAAATAACTCTCCCATTGGTTCATTATGTACGGTGTACCTGATATTCAACCACAAGAGTGTCATCTTTTTGAGTTAAATTGTCCCCCAAAGAGTTAGCACATTAAGTTATTAAGTTATTTATAATCTTTCCTATTTTAATGTGCATTGGTTTATTAAGTCCATTCTAATACCATAGCCAGAAGGAAATGTATAGTCAGAAAGTAGGAAAAAGAGGGCTGCAGAACCTTATTTTACACACTGGGAAACTGAGGCAGCTGAGGCTCAAAAGAATGAAGGTAATTGTTCAATATCACTCAGCCATTGATGCAACTACCACAGTCTCTGACCATCAAGGCAATGTCACCTCTTCTGTTTGTGCTTCATGCTGACAATTTCTCTGTCCTAGGTGGATTAGGATAAATACTTTGTCATTAGAAATCTACTGGACCAATGGGCTCTATTTAGCACCTAGCCAAATTCCAGGTGCACAACAGAATTTCAATAAGTGCTTTTTGATTCATCACTAATAAAACTTTATTGTAGGGCACTAGTATTATTTTTCTAACTGCTTTTACCTTATAATCCCATTTTTACCTGCCTAGCTTATATGGTAGATGTTACCTACCTCAAGAACAGAAGACTAAGGCTCTGAAAGGTTGCCGGCCTTTGCAAAGCAGGCACAGAGTCTAGAGAGAACTCAGGTATCCTGACTTGCTGCCTGGTGTTCTTCCATGGCCTGGAGTCAACCACATTGCATGAGCCGAGTCCATGTGGGTGGAGCGGCAGCCTGTGGAGGTGACTTTGCGTCCTCAGGAAGCTTTCTCCACCCTCATGGAGAGGCAGGGAGACAGGCAGGCACTGCTTTTATGAGCTCAGTTTGTAATGGGGAAATACTGGGTTTGCCAGTGTGCCCAGTAATCCCACACAGGGCGAAAGAGGTGGCCCGGCATCAGCCTTCAGGGGTTCCCAGGGTTCCACCGTCGGAGATTCAACTCTGGTTTTCATGCATCGTAATTACTCCCTCGGTCATGTAAAGTCCTTCAAGCAAAATTAATGCTTTTTTCTTTTAGAGTGAGCATGCAATCACACATACAAACACACACACTTCTTACAGTTTTGAAATTAATTATTTATATGTGGCTACTTTCTCCCACTAGACTTGTGGGCAGCAGTGTCATCAGAACCTTCTGCCTTGTATTTATCTTTGTATCTCCAGCATCTAGCTTGAGTAACACAGAAGTTTGACAAATACCTGTTGAAATGAAATTAGGGTGCTGCAATACCCCCTGGCAGGGGTAAAACATTAAATCAAGAACTCTTAAGTCTGAATTAGTTCATTTTGGGTCTTTAGTGAGGACAGGCACTCTGGGACAGCTGGCATCCCAGTCTCTTAAAAGTACAGAGGAACGGGATATAAAAGGAGGAGCTGGCTCAGAACAAGTCCTGAGATGGACAAGGAAGTCCTAACCCCAGTCCCCAGATTCTAGAACTCGGTTATGTTTTATTGCAGGTCCCTTCCCTCCTATCTGAGGAGCAAATTTGTTCAAACATTTAGGATCTGGGACAGAAAAGCTGCAAACACTGGTACTGACTAAGCTCATGAGGCACTGTCAAGGCAATGAGTCCCAGAGTGATTCCTATGACATGTGCCCAGGCCTCACCTTCTCCTCCCATAAACATGGACCCAAGGAGTAGAGCTGGTTGTTACTGGTGTTTAGAGAAAAGACTGCAGACAGAAACACTAGTGCTGCTTGGGTGGACCACTCATGTCTTCTTCCAGGAGAACTGTGGGTTCTTGTCTTCCTCACCTCCAGATCAGCTTTCCCAAAAGGAGTACGGGAATGTGCTGTGCTATGATGAAGCTCAATGGCCACTGACGTGGACAAATGGGTGTGACAGAATCTGATGGGACTACTCAATACTGAGGGAAAAAGTGGAAGAACAAATTTCTCATGCAACATTTGGAAACAAGATTGAGTTCCAGATCAATCAAAATTGTCTAGATTTGTTTTATAGACACAGACAACATTTCTGGAGGAACAGGAATTTAGGGTTGCTGTTCTCGTCTCTATGGCTCACTATGGCATTCTCAGATTCAGCTTCTGTTTGTTGTTGATTTTCAAGCAGCCTGGTGCTTACTGTATGCCCAACATTGCTCAGAGATTATCCTATTAAGTTTCCCCATCAGGTCCATGTGCTAGATATTATTATGTCCATTTCACAAATAGCAGCATCAAGAGAGATTAATTAAGACCACACAGCCAGTAACTAACAAAGCAAAGGGATTCGTATCCAGGCCTAATTGACACCAAAGCCCTTCCATCTTGCAGTATTCCAGGCCACTGCTTTGTCCCCCCACCGACCTCCCCTGCTTCAGTGAGCCTTTTCAGAGGATCCACAAGGTACAGACCGTTGTGTTGGTTCATGTGGAAGTAATAAAAGAAGCAGAAGGCGTGGACCCCTAGCCTCAAGAACATCATCAAAAATGAACAGAGAAAGTAGCCAGTAAATGTTGATTCTGAGATATGAAGATGGGTCAGATGCATGGTCCCTCTCAAAACGAAGCTGTCAAGTCCTCTTCATGCCACCTGGAAGAACATGGAAATTACTTAGTTTACACAGCCTTACCACCCACGGCTATCATTTTGTTTTTCACCATTTTTTTCCTGCAGAATTTTTAAATCCAGAAATTAGGAGAGTCTTTTCTCATTTGTTGGGAAATCAAGGTATGCAGTAGTCAATTTAAGCAAAATCAGTCTTCCTCTTTGGGTTACTACTATTAGAATCTCATGATAAAGTTAGAAAAAATAAAATTCACACGTTGAAAGAAATATATTTAAGAGAAAAATTGATACCAAAAATGAATCTGGATATGTAACAAAACCTGAACCATGGCATAAAGTAAGGCATTTTAAAACCGAAAATATTTGGCATTGACTGTTTTGCCATGGAGCCCACATCTGCAGAGTCTAAATGCTTTACAATGGCTATAAGGCCTTGACAGTCTGGTTGCAACTTAACCTCCCATTTTAGTGCCTCCCTTTTTCTAAAACACAGCCTGTGCCCCAGCCACGTGTTACTTCATCTCACGCTCTTCCAGAACTTTGTGTCTTTGAACATACTGCTCCTTCTGCCTGAGCTGATTTCCCCAATTCACCGTTCTTCCAAACCTTCTCTGTTACCTCCTCTTTGACGTTTCTGTCCACTCTTGCAGGAAATATTCTTATTCTCTTACCCCCTATCCCATAATACTTGGGACATATCCAAAGTAGCCAGGAGCTCAGACTGAGCCCAGGCTGAGTCCACTACTGGCAATAAGATCTGTCTGGGGATGTCCGATGGGAAGGTGGGCAGGAGCTTCCTGGGTTAGAACTTCTCCTAAGGTAAGATGGAATCAGGCAAACAGCCTTCGTTATTGGACGGGGAGTCACTGAGCAGGGTGGACTATCCCCATGCCAGCCCCCAATGGATTTGCACCTGGTTTCCTGGGAGAGAGGCAGCTGTGAGTAAAACCTTGTACAGTGATCTCTCTGCAGGCTGTTGGGGGACCACTGCCTTGGGTTCCTCCCTCAGTGCACTTTGTGTGGCATTTGCACCCAACAAGGCTACAGTTGAAGCAGCAATTGTGACCAAGGAGGCAGGGGTGGGGAGAGACTTACAGAAGGGCAGCATCCAGAGCAGAGGCTGCAGATCCCAGAGCTGCCCACGACAGAACTAGAGGGAGAAGAGAATACGGAGTGGCATGTCAGCTGACTGGACTCAGGTGCGAGTACACAGGAGACAGTTGGGTGTGCACAGAATGCGAGCAAGAGGCTTTCGAGGGGGCAGGAGCCTGTGGCGTGCAGGCACATCACCACCGCACTTACCGACTTGTGGGATGAGTATCTATCTCCTATCCTGCCCCTTCCCGACAACAAAAAGCCACAGAAGTCAAGAAGGAAGTGACCCTGCTTAAGTCTTTTGTGTCCCCCGCACCAAGGAAACTTGTATAACATCTGACACATACTGCCTGGTAGTTAAGACATGAATGGCTAGATGGGTGAGTGGATAGATGGATGGACAGATGGATGGATGGACAGATGGATGGATGGATGGATGGATGGTGGATGGATGGATGGATGGACGGATGGATGGATGGATGGTTAGGGACACCGGTAGGGGCATTGTGCTCATTTCAGGAAAGCAAACGTGAGCCAGAGCACAGAGATGGGAATAAGCAAAGCACGAGGAGGACACAGGGGGAAAACAGCAGCCTGATTCAAGTCAAAGGTGAGTATTAGGGAGTGGTGAGAAATTAGGTTAGAGAGCGAAGGTGGGGCTGGTTGATGCAGAGGCTGGAAAACCAGAGACGAAGGACTTCCGATTTGGGGCAAGGCAGTCAGGAATTCTCATGAGCCAGGGTTTTATGTCTACATACCAACCACTTTGTCATCAGTGGGAAAAAATTAGAACTTCAAACATTTGGTTTCTTAGGTCCTATATGATGTTGAAAATTTGTTCTCTCACCCAGTTAATTTGCTTAGTTCGTTTTCAGGTCTGGTTTCCGTTGTTTTTCAGTTGCTTTTCAGGTTTTCAGGCTTGGTTTGAGGGAATATTTTAAGGACAGGGTGCACACTCATTTTCTGCTGATTTGTGAATTGTACAGACATAATGTACATGAGCAGCCTGCTTTCTAGAGTTAGCAGTGAAGACTAGAGAAGTTCGTTTTCAGGTCTGGTTTCCGTTGTTTTTCAGTTGCTTTTCAGGTTTTCAGGCTTGGTCTGAGGGAATATTTTAAGGACAGGGTGCACACTCATTTTCTGCTGATTTGTGAATTGTACAGACATAATGTACATGAGCAGCCTGCTAACGAAAGGAGCCTTTAATAAGGATTAACAGTAAATAGACTCCCACGTGCGCTGGTTCATCCGCTGGACCAAGAGCCTTCGCCAGCTCTGCGCCCCGTCTGCGGGTGTGAGTCCCGACCTCGCGATCTGTGCTCCTCGGAGCTGCTGTGATTTTGCTTCACTCTCATCACAGCCCTCAGGTACTGAAACCACCAGGCGCTGGACCAAGAGCCTTCGCCAGCTCTGCGCCCCGTCTGCGGGTGTGAGTCCCGACCTCGCAATCTGTGCCCCTCGGAGCTGCTGTGATTTTGCTTCACTCTCATCACAGCCCTCAGGTACTGAAACCACCAGGCAGATATTAATGAAGATTTTTCATAATTACCACACTTCCTCAGACTTGGCTTTAAGCACCAAAAGATTCCTCTGCCGTCTGCTTCGTTCTATTTCTTCTTTGGCTTGTGAGCAAAGCCTGGTAGGGCTGAAGAAGAGGGAGGGAAGGGGAAGAGGACAGCTTCGTTTTATCTTTTAGTTCAGCAGCTCGCTTTCCTCAGTTTCCCTATCCTGAGGCAGGGTGGGGGGCAGATTTAATGATGTTTACTGGGAGATTTAACCTCAAAACCCCTGAAAATCAATTAGAATGGCAGAAAGAAGGGGAAAAGAGAAAGGAGGGTGGTAGTAAAGGAATAAAGAGAGAAGGGGTGGAGGGAGGGAAGGGAGGATGTCCCATGGTTTAGGTCTTCTCCTGGCCCTATGGCGACAGCTTCCAAAGAATTTCATGACCATTTAGAACATCTGCCCCACCTGTTACACACGCCCTTCAAATTGGCTTAGAATTTTACTACATTTTCAGCTAATAAAATTCTCCTTATTCATAGAACATGCTCTCCAGGTATAGCAAGCATGGCCCAGGCTCCACTTCTTCTGGAACTTGCTCACTGTTGGTAGGTGAGCCATTATAGGCTGATTATATTTTATAGACATCTTCCTATTTCTAAAACAGATGCCTCCAATGTCTTGTCTCCAAGAAAATGTGCCAAAGGCCCAGTTCTCATAACCATTTAATAGGATCCAGTGAGGACACGTACGGCGAAAGAAGGCAGCATGCATCTCCACGCAGGCCCCAGACGGAAGTTTTAAGGTGCTCTAGTTATTATGATAATGATTCTATGGGAAGATTTCTTAAGGGAGAAAAATACAGATTTTTAGATACTTTTATGGTCATGTGTTATTAGACTAGTGAAAATGGCCTTTTTAGCCAGGTATCTATACCCGATTACAGTAATGCTAATAATAATAATAAGTTATATTTTATAGGCCTCAAATTCCAAAGGCCCTTGAGTACCTCATATCATCATCATTACTGTAACTCACAGCTAATTATGCGCTGGCAGTCTGGACATGCCACTAAGAACACTCATCTGTAATCTGACTCATCTACAATAGTAAGGTCACTGGTTCAAATCCAGGGAAGGGTGCTGGTGAGCACATGTGGCTGCTGCATCACAGATGCTCCATGTCAACAGGGATGGAGTTGGTGGCGTCTCAGGGAAGGGGAGGTTGCAGTTGCAAAGTCACCGTCATAGCTCGGCTCTGGGGATGAGCCATAGAGCAGGCAGGCTTGGACTTGCTGGTGACCATTAGGTTTGGAATCACTGAGACTGTCTCAATTTCAAATATTCTTCACTTTTGATAGTGTATTAGTTTGCTAGGGCTGCCATGACAAAATATCACAGTGTGGGTGGCTTCTACAACAAAAATTTATTTTCTCACAGTTCTGGATGCTGGAAGCCCAAGATCGAGGCATCGGCAAGGTTCATTTCTTCTGAGGCCTCCCTCCTGGGCTTGTAGATGGCTGTGTTCTCTCTGTATCCTCATGTGGTCTTCCTTCTGTGTGTCTGTGTCCTAATCTCCTCTTCTTATAAGGACACCAGTCATTTAGATTAGGGCTCAATGGCCTCTTTTTCACTTAATTACCTCTTTAAAGACCTGATTTCCAAACCCAGTCACATTCTAAGGTACTGGGGTTAGGATTTCAACATATGAATTTTTAGGGGGGGACACAATTCGGTTTACAACAGATGGTATCCCAACTCTGGTTTCAGACAATATGTATTGTGAGTATAATTCATATGGTCCCTTCCACCCAATCTTCAGCCAAAATCTGGCAATCAAGTTAGAGAGGTGATATGTAAAACTCCTTCCCATGATTTTCCCACAGTTCCCATTCAATGTTAAGCCCAAAGTCACTTCCTCAAAGAGGCCTTCCCTGACTCTAGAAACTAATGTTGGTATGCACCTGACCCACCCATCACATTACCCGATTTACTTTTTCATAGCATTTATCATTCCCTGAAATGACCTTGTTCACTAATCTTTTTACTTGTACACAGTTTCTTTCTCAATAGACTATAAATGTCAGGGCAACAGAAACCGTGTCAGGGTTTATAGCCATATCTCCAGGCCTAGGAAAGAACCTAGCACATAGTAGGGTTCAAAACATGTTTGCTGAATAAGTGATTTCGAAGGGTAGCAAGTAGGAAAATGATCAAAAGTAAATGTAATCCTCCCAGGGGAAAGATCAGCTGTTTTCCAAGAGTTTCCCAAAAGGGTGCTTTTTCCCTGGTGAATGTACCAAGGCCCAGTCACAAAAGCCCAGAAACCAGCTTTTGTCAACACCCAAAAGACAAATCTATCAGTCATAGGAGAATGCACATTATACCAAGTGCACCATGCTGATGTACCAAAGGGGATGCCATTTGAGTAATTCACACTGAGGAGTGACTGGACTGGACACCTAACGTACATGCGAGCAGCATATCCCACCCAAGTAAGTAGGCCAGTAAAGGAAGCCAAACATATCCACAAGTTTATGTAGTACACATGGACTCTGAGAACAGTCTGAGTAATTTAATATTTAACTGCATCCAGCTAAATGCTCTGATCTCAAGCTGGAATGGTCTTACCCATGGCACTGGAAGACTCTCCCAATGGCAAAGGCCCCTGGTCAGCGCTTTCCAGAGCAATGCCAGCATTCACTTCAAGGGCTTTCTTTTTCTAGGTTTCTGGGATCAGGCAATCCTCCTCCTCATTGAAGCTTTCTTGCTCTAGGTATATTAATACATTTAGTCCCTCAAGGTCAAGTCTTGGCCTGGGAACCAATCTGCCTATTTGAGGAGCAACCGTACCCTGATCTTTTTCAAAAGCTTAGCTCTCAGAGGGCAATCATTTCTCTCATTGCAAGTCCTAAGTATTGGCAAAACCAGAAGCATAGAATAGTATGTAGCCAGCATTTATTCATCCAAAGATATGGATCAAGCACCTTCTACGTGCCAGGGAATGGGGGTACAGATTGAACAAGATGAAGAAAATCTCTCTTCTCAAAGTGCCCACTTTCTGGTGGAGAAGAAGGATAATAAACAAGTAAACAAAGTAATAAGAAAGAGAATACCAGGGAGTGATACATGCTATGATGAAAATCAAAGGACAGTGATGGAGAAAAGGACCTTCCCTCTTGACAGAGGGGACAATAAAGTTGAAAATGATGATAGGGAAGCAATGTGTGTACAGATCTAGAGGGCAAGCATTCCCAGAAGAGGACACAGCAAGTGCAAAGGCCCCAGAAGAGAGCATAATTGGGGGCAATGAGCTCAGAAGAGCAGCAAACAGGCCACAGAGGTGATGGCGAAGGATGCAGAGGGAAGTTGGCACAGGAGGAGGCAGGAGGCACAGGGAGGCCAGACCTCCCTGGGCCTGGTAGAAAGAGTGCAGTGGGAAGCTGTTGGGCACTCATGATCTGATTTACATTTTTAAAAGATCACTCTGGTTGCTGTGTGGAGAATGTATTATAAGGGACAAGAATGGAAACAGAGAAGCCAGTTAGGAGGCCATCACTGTAGTACAGGAGACAGATGATGATGTGGGACCAGGTGGTAGCAGTGCAGATGAAGAGGAGTGACCTATTCAGATCTACGTTGGAGAAAGAGCTTGCAGGTAGGTTTAAGGTGCCTACTCCCCAAGTGGAAAGGCCGAGTTAGTCACTGGAGAGAAGAATCTAAAATTAAAGGAAGAGTTTAAAATTAGAGATACAAATTTTTAAGTCATCAGCATATATATTATAGTTAAAGCTGTTTGCCTGAATGGAATCGTCCAGGATGATAATATAGATCAAGAAGAGGAACAACGCTGGAGCATTCTAACATTCCAACCTGCGATGGTTAATTTTACGTGTCAACTTGACTGGGTTAAGAGATATCCAGATAGCTCGTAAAGCATTATTTCTGGGTGTGTCTGTGGGGGTCTTTCTGGAAAAGACTGGTGTTTGAATCAATGGACTGAGTAGAGAACCTCCATCACCCAATGTGGGCAGGCATCATCCAGTTGGTTGAAGTCCTGGATAGAACAAACAGGCAGAGAAAAGGTAAATTTTCTCTCTGTCCCCTGGAGCTGGGACAGTCCTATCCTGTTACATCAGAACTCCAGGTTCTCTGGCCTTTGTACTCTAGGACCTGCACCAGCAGTGGCCCCAGATTCTCAGGCTTTAAGCCTCAGACTGAGAATTATACCATTGGCTCCCCTGGTTCTTAGGCCTTTGGACTTAGACTGAGCTATGCTGAATTCCCTGGTTCTCCAGCTTGCAGATGGCATGTTGTGGGACTTCCCAGCTTCCATAATCTTGTGAGCCAATTCCCCTAATAAATTCCCTTTCACATATCTACATGTGTCAGTCTTATTGGATCTGTTTCCCTGTCTAATACACCATCAGAGAAGAAAGAGCCACCAAGAGCTTGCAGGAAAAAGTGTACAATAGCTGGAAGAAAGTCCAGGAGAATTAGGTGTCATGGAAGCCAAGAGATAAGGTATTCAAAAGAGAGGGCATGGTCAACTGTCAGGAATATTTGCAAGAAATCGAATAAGATGTGGTCAGAGAAGTGATACTGAGATCAGCAGTGAACTTAAAAAGGTCCATTCGGGTTTCACAGGCTGAAGCCCAATTGATGTGGGTGGAGGTTAAGAGTGCAGTAAGGCAGTATAAATAGTCCTTATAAGCAGATTTTTCTTAATTTGTAGGTGAAGGGAGCAGAGAAATTGGTGGAAGAAACCTCAAGACGAGGGTATTAGTTCAAGTGGTAAGTTTCGAGAGTATGCTTGTGTGCTAACAAGAACAATCCAGTAAACAAGGAGAAAACAGTGATGCAGTTCTCGAGAAGGCTGAAGAGATGAGCTTGGAGCACAGGAGGAAGGTTGGCCTTTGGTAGGGGAAGGACTCACTGCCCACCAGGAAGGAAGGCAGAGAGTACAGCTACAGACACAGGTAAGTAAGTAGAGCTGAACAGGTATGCACACAATTTCTTCTATCTTCTCTGAGAAGTATGAGACCAAGTTGCCAGTGAAAAAGAGGTAAGAGGAGAAGGACGTGGAGGAGGCCTGAGCAGAGAAGTAAAACGTGGTAGGATGGTCATGCCGTGCTGAAGGGGCATCTGTGATTTGGGCTTATGAATTTAGAGTGAGCCCAGACAGTACCTGTATCAATTCATTTCTGTTGCTTATAACAAAAAATACCTGAAACTGGGTAATTTTTAAAAAAATAAAATTTATTGCTTACAGTTTCAGAGGGTGGGAAGTCCAAAGTCTAGGTAACACATCTGATGAGGGTCTTCTTTGGTGGTGACTCAGGGTGTCACATGGTGAGAAAGGCAGGAGCAGAGAGAGAGACTCTCATGTGCTGTCCTTTTAAAGCCCTCAGAACACTGCCCATCAACTAGGGCATGGTCTTTACAACCTAGTCACCTCTTCAAGCTCCACCTTTCAATTATCGTGATAGGATTTCCCATCCTCAACAGTTACAGTGGGGATTAAGCTTCAGTGACTTTGGGGGTTGTTCAATCCACTGCTGCACCAAATTAATGATAGCTAGTAGCTATGGGGCTCAGGGGAAGGAAGAGCAACGGGCTGGTGCAGTCAGGGAAGGCTTCGCAGAAGAGGGAGGGCTTGAGCTGGGGCTTTATGGATTTGTATCCATAAACCTCCCTGGTTGCTCATCATTTGGATACACAGGCCGGGCCCTCCAGGTGAGAGGAATAGATAGAACAGAGCAAAGCTCAGAAGTGAGGATGAACAAGGTAGACCAGTCTGGCTGCAGAGGAGTAGTGGAGATGAAACTAGCCTTCAGAGACAGTGGAAGGTTCTGAAGGAAGGAATAATAGCAAGGTTAAAGTAGGATTATGAAAAACTGGCCCAGCAGATGGTATGTGAAATAGGTTGGAAGGAGCTTTCTGGCCAAAAGGGGTGGCCACAGTTAAGCCCAGGAGACCAGGACTCGTTAATTACCTCTGTAGTACAGGGGATACAAACAAAGCAGAGACCTGTCCTTAGGAGGGCACCTTCCTCTGTCCACCTCCTTCTTGAAGAGTTTATATTCTTTTGCGGGAGCATGCAAAGCTAAGGATATTTTTAAGACTTCATTCATTTTGAAGTTCTTGAATAAATCAATTCTAGCACCCATCCTCCCTGAATAAAACAGTCTATCCACTGAATGTTCATAGGCAAATGAACGTGGTGATAGTGCTGACGGTGGCCAACACACTGAGTGCTTAAAACCGGCCAGTAAGGTGCCAAGGCCTGCACAGCATGCATCACTTCATTCAGTCCTCCCAACTACCCTTTGAAGCAGGTGCTTTTACTATCCCCATTTGATAAATAAGAAATTGAGCCACAGAGCAGTTGAGTAATCTGCCTAAAGTCACACAGCTAGTAATGGGAGGGGTCAGGTTTCAACCCAGACCAGAATCTGGGTAATGGAGCCACTGCCCGTCAGGTCCTTGACTAGACAGTGCCCTTGAAGAAGGAAATGCCACAAATAGGAGAGACCTTGGCCCCAGGCTCAGCAGAGAAAAAGGAGGGCCCAAATTACTTGTGGCCAGACTGAAATGCATGGGGGGGATCACAGACCGTGGGCCAGGTAGACACCTGTCAGCTGCAGAGACCCAGAGAGAAAAGCAGAGAGAAAAAGAGAAGGATCAAAAGTTAGACATCACATCCAAACCTCACTGGTTCCTCACCATAAACCACCTCCTCCCCAAAATAATTCCACAGAAAATCACCAAATCAAGGAATTATTGGGCTACTCTGACACGCAGCTTCTGAGAAGAAGAGATTATAATTTATTGATGAGGAGTGAAAATAGGATATCTATCCCCTGGGAGCCAAAAGACATAATATTTTTGTTTGTTTGGGTACGTTTTCCCCGTGATTTTACCTGTTTGTTGCATGCTTGGCCACTGAGCACCAACAGCTGTAGAAGGCATCAGTATGTCAAGGGCGTACACTGCAGGGCCTTCCCCGAATATGGAACTGCTAAGTGTACTTATGTCTGTTGTTATCACTCTGGAGCCAGCAAACTTGATGATAGGTGCATAAAGTCAGATCATTTCCAAATACGTTCAAAGAAAGAGAAGCTGGAAGAGAAGAGTTTATTTTGTTTTTCCCAGTAGGTCAGTTTAGAATCACAAAGTGTTCTGGGGTCACTCAGAAAATAAAGAAAACAAAATGTATCCGATTGCTGGCCAGGCTGGGGAAGCAAATCCCCAAATCACACAGAACTAGGAAGGATTTAGTTTCATTAAAAGCAGCCACTAGCATTTGGCCCCTGAAGATGAAAGCAAAAGCCCTTTAAACAGGCTCGAACATGAACTGAATTTCCGGACAACTCCCCAGGGTGCCAGAATTGTTTCAAAGGAAGGCATGAATGTCTTCCCAGAGATTTGAAAAAGCAGGGCAGTTACAAAGACATTTGTCCTAACCTCGTAGAAGTGATCAGGGGATAAGGAACCTCATTTTGGGTGCTAAAGAGACACTTTGATTTTATACTCATAACAACTATGTACGTGTTATGATTCCCATTTTACTGATGAGAAAACTGAGGTCTCAGGGAGGATCAGGGGCCTACTGAAGTTCATATAATAAGTGACAGTCCCAGAAATTCAATAAAAGTCTTTCTGATATCAAAACCCATGCTTTTTCTACCACTTAACAAAAAAATTAATGTTTCCAAGTCAGTGGGTCAGATTCTTGCCAGGCTTAACCCTTCATGTTATCATAAATCAGGCCCTTTGGCCCTTTCCTTTGAGTCTACCAAAGTTTATATTCTGCTCTACCCTGGTTCCAGGGCCAATTACTAAAAGCCTATGTCCCAGGCTCAATGTTTGGGTAAGGAAGCTCATTTACTAATTTGTGTGTTTATACCAGCATTCCCCCAGAAAGGACAAAAGTTAGCTATCCAGGCTCTGTAAAACTCCACAAGAGAACAAAAGGGGTCGGAAATGAATCCAAGAAAAATGTATGCTCTAATGATATATATATTCTTATGTCTCAGATCTGGGGTTCCGAGCTTTCTAGGATTTATCTAAAAAGATAGGAAGGAAGGAAGGAAGGAAGGATGGAAAGAAAGAAGGACTTAGATTCACTACATTCACAAAATTTAAAGAAAAAAGCAAAACAGATGAAATAATAACACTATCTCCGACATCCTTATGATAATAGACTAAGGACCCACTGCATACAGCTATTTCATAAATCATCTCTCATCCTACAGAACATTTCAATAACAGCAGCTCTGCAGGGAACCAGTGCAGTGCTGCCTCCGTGGCTCTCTGCTTAGACAGCAGTCAGCATTTCCATTTCAGAAGCCTCCGATCACACTCTTCTGAGGACAGCCCTGCAAAGCCTACCCCAGGAGAAAAACATCTGCCATCTGGAAGTTAGAAGTCAGCCCCACAGTTGCATGCCGAAGGTGATCTGGGGAGTCTAAAGGCCAAGAGTCACTTCTCAAGGAGTGAAAGCACCTTCCTTCCCTTCAGGAGTAGCTCTTGTCCTGGGATAGCTTACTCTTTATGGGTCTATCTCAAGTTTCCACCTAAAATAATTCTAAGTGTCCATCAAGACCCATCTTCTGGTTTAAAGAATTCTAGAAATTCAATTTTTTATCAATGTTCTCTTTCTTGTGAGAGATCCTGAATGCCAAGAAACAATTTAGTCAGAAGATTTCCAGTCTGAGTTTGTAGTCCCAACTCTGCACACATGCTTTATTTTCTGCTCTGACATCACACACCGTCCTCCCCCTCACATCACTAAGCCTCACCAGGAACAGAAAGGGGCAAAGGGACACACTCTTCTCCCTCCCTCCAGTGGCCTTAGCCTGTGTGAGGACAGGTCTAGGAGGTGCAGGAGTGTGGAGCACTAGGGACAAGTAGTGTCACCATGCATGACTCCTCAAGCCTGTTGTTTGACAAGACTTAACAGAACCCTCTCCAGGTCTGCTCTCCCACATGGTGAGCACTTCAAGAGGGCCTTTTCCAGCAGGGTTTCTGAGTGTCCCCATGCTAAGAGGTGAAGCACTTGACATTCAGCTGCCATGCTATTGTGAGCACGCCTGATTTTGCACAAGGCATGTGGAAATCGGAATGTACCTGTCACAGGTGTCAACCTCTGTCTGATGGGTACAGATCTGGAGAGTGGTCACAACTTGCTGTTCCTCGTTGCAAATATCTTCTTTGTGACCTTTCATCTGCTGATGGGCAGGCACCAGCTTTTACATGCTAATGTGTCCCTTCATATTCCATGGGTTTCCTTCCAGCTTTACAGCTGTATGATGGGAATTCATGAGAGACAGTAATGGGAGGGGGGAGCTGTCCTCACTAAGACCACAGAAGCATGCTTGGAATTGGCATTGACTTTTTCTAGCCACTAGGATGACAGTAGAAAGTTACAACTTTTACATAGTAAGTGAAATTGCCAATCGTTTACATATTTAAGAATACGATTCAAAATTACTTTTTAATTTATTTTATTATTTATTTGGCTATACCCTGCTTCATTTGACAAAGGATGACAGGTAGCTATTACATTCTGTAGAGCACAGGCAATTTTCTTCCTGTCTTAAGTCTCTATGATACACATTGGGCATGGTCAACTGATTACTTTCTAGAAAACACAGTTTTTCATTAAGCATATCACCATTGGTAATATCATGGTTGCCTTTGGGATCTAGTATGGTTCAAGTTGAAAAACCGTTTTGCTTGAGTGGCTGCCTACTCACATGGCATCATGTTCTTTCCTTGATAGATGGTGGCTAGAAATCGTTCTAGACTTATGAGTATTTAAAATTTTTTCAATGAGTATTTGAGAAGGGATCTCCATTTTGATTTACTATATTATCACCTTGGTTTATCAAAACAGAAGATATTTACAACCATTAAATTTTTTTATTGAAATTCCTGACCAAAAAATTACTTTGAAATTATATTCTTTTGTACCCCTGAAACTCTCTAAACCCAAACCTTCACAAATGAATACAGAGAATCACAGCCAAGATCTGCTTACCTGGAACAAAAGCCACCGAAGTCATACAATGGAAGAAACAATTAAACAGTAATTTTGTGATGGAACGCTGCAGAGTGAATGTGGACTAGCAGGAAAATGATAAACTCCTGGGGGCCAAAATCTGAGGAAGGCCCCCATACTTTTATGGGTTTTATCTCTAGGAACCCCACCAGGTTCTCACACTGAAGAGTCAAGAAAGATCTCCTCATATGGAAGGGAATGGGCGGAAGTATTTGTTTTGAAATACATCAAGAACATTCTTTATAACAAAGTGCTGGTCTCCTGGGGAAAAGACTGCGAGAGCCTTATGCTATATAGGAGGAAGGCCATTTACCCAACACCAGCACCCTCTGGCCTTCCTGTCTCACCTAAGGGGGGAAGAAACTGAGAAACACTTGTGTGAGTCACAGCCTGGATCTACTAAAAGACTAAACTTTTATCATAAGATTATAGAACATTTTCTTCCTCCACATCCACCACCACATCAACAGGACTCCAGTATAATATCAGTAGATTACCGGTGAAAGAACTGCAAGATGCAAACTTTATTTGAGGAAGAAACCTTAGGGAAGCAAAAAGAAAATGGGGGAGACAAACAAAAGGATTTTAGAAGAATTTGAGGCCCCTGGCACCTAAAGCTACAGAAGACATTAGACAAGTTACATTAACTTAAAATCTCACAATAAAGCCCTTTTAGCTCAGTTCTTATTACCAATACATCATATCCAGATTTCAACAAAAAATTACAGAACGTGCTTTAAAAGCAAGAAAAGAATACAGCCTGAAAAGACAAAGCAAGAATCAAAACCAGACTCAGTTATGATACAGATTGAGGAATATCAGACAAAGAATTTAAAATAAGTATGACTAACATCTGAAGGGCTCCAATAGAAAAAATAAACAATTGCAAGAACAGATGGGTAAGGTAAGGAAAGAGATAGAAACTCTAAGAAACAAAATCGAAAGTAAAGCTAGAAATAGGAAGCACTGTAACAGAAATGAAGAATGTTTTTAATGGGCTCATTGGTAGCATGAACATGGCCAAGGAAAAAAAAATCAATGAGTTCAAAGATACATCAATAGAAACTTCCCAGATTGAAATACAAAGAGAAAAAGAATGATAAAAATAGAACAAAACATCAAAAAAAAACTGTAGGAAAATTTCAAAAAGTGTAACATAAGCATTACTGAAATACCAGAAAGAGAAGAAAGAGAGAATGGAGCAGAAGAAATATCTGAAGTAACAATGGCCAAAAATTTAACAAAATAAAGAACTAACTATAGATCCCAGAAGTTCAGGAAACACCAAGCAGAATAAATTACAGAAAATCCACATTTGGCCATAACATATTCAAACTGAAGAATTCCAAAGCCAAAGGGAAAAATCTTAAAAGAAAAAACAGAAACAAACATCTCACCTATAGAGGAAAAAGGAGAGAAGAGTAACAAGAAACTTCTCATCAGAAGCCATGTCAGCCAGAAGAGAGTGGAGTAAAATATTTAAAGTGTTGAAAGAAAAAGCAATCTAAGAGTTATATATCCAACAAAATTTTCCTTCAAAAGTGAAAAATAAATAAAGACTCTCAGATAAACAAAAACAGAAAATTTATTGCCAGGCCTTCCCTGCAAGAAATGTTTTAAAAATTTGTTTTTCTTCAGTTCAGGGAGACAGAAAATGATGTAGGTCAGAAATGTGGATCTGCATAAAGAAAGGAAGAATGTAAGAGAAGGAATAAATAAGGGGGAAATCTATTTATTTGTCTTATTCATTGTTCTAAAAGATAACTGTTTAATAATAGTAATAATGTATTGGGTGATTGTAGCATATGGATAAGTGAAATGAATGACAGCAATGCCATAGGGATGGAAGGGAAGAGTTGGTTGGGACTACTTTCTTATAAGGCACCTGCACTTCACATACTATAAGGTAGCACACGTTTCGCATGAAGTGATATAGTGTTATTTGTATTTAGTTGTAAGTGTGTATTGCAAACTCTAGGGGAAAAAAATTTAAGAAGTATAATCAATATGCTCAGAGTGGAGATTAAATTAATCACATAAAATGCTCAGTCAAAGCCAGAGAATGTGGGAAAAGGGGAAGAAGAAAAAGAAACAATAAATAAGTGCAACAAATAGAAGTTACATCACAGACATTAATCTAGTTCTATCAGCAATCACTTTAAATGTGAATATTAGTCCAAATACACCAATAAAAAGACAGAGATTGTCAGAGTAGGATTTTTTTGAAAAACACAAAAATGTATGTTGTCTACAAGAAACCTACTTTTAATATAAAAACTCAGATAGGTAAAAAGAAAAGGATAGAGAGATATGTATTATGACGCTAATAAAAAGAAAGCTGCAGTAGCTGTATTAATTTTAAACACTGTAGACCTCAGAACAAGAAAAATTATCAGGGATGAAGAGGATACTACATAGTGATAAAATAGTTTATTTACCAAGAAGACACAACAATCTCTAACATCTATGTACCTAACAACAGAGTGTCAAAATACATGAGGCAAAAATTGCTAGAACCACAAGGAAAAATAAGCAAAGCTATTATAGTATTATATAGCTATACTATTGTAGTTGGAAATATTAACACACTTCTTTCAATAATTGATAGATCAAGCAACCAGAAAATAAGTAAGGATAGAGTTGACTTGAACAACACTATAGTCAATTTGATCTAATTGACATTTATAGAGTAGTTGACCCTGAAACATTATATCTTAGTATGTTCAAACTGCTATAACACAATACTGTAGACTGGATGACTTACAAAGAACAGCAATTCATTTCACAGTTCTGGAGACTGAGAGACCAAAGATCAAGCTGCCATCAGATTCAGTGTCTAGTGAGGGCCTACTTCCTGGTTTGCAGGTGCCATCTTTTTTCTGTGTCCTCACATGGTAGAAGTGGTAAAAGAGCTCACTGGGATAAGAGGCACTAATCCCATTCATGAGGGCATTACCTCATGTCTTAATCATCTCCCAGAGGCCCTAGCTGCTAATACCAACACCTTGAGGGTTAGAATTTCAATCCATGAATTTGAGGTGGACACAAATATTACATGCCATAACAGAATACACATTCTTCTCAAGCTCACATAGAACATTCATCAACACCATGGTATGACCATAAAACACACTTTCACAAATTTAATATAATAGAAATCATACAAAATATGTTCTTAGATCACAATAGAATTAAACTATAAATCAAAGCAGAAAGATAACTAGAAAATCCACAAACATGGAGAGTTTAAACACACACATGGGTCAAAGAGGAAGTCTCAAGATAAATTAAAACCTATTTTAAACTAAAAGAAGTGAAAATACAACTTATCAAAATTTGCGGGATGCAGCAAAAGCAGTGCTTACAGGCAAATTTATGGCACTAAGTGAATATATTAGAAAAAGAGAAATATTTAAAGACTATAATCTAAGTTTCCACCTTAGGAAACTAGAGAAATAAGAGCAATTAAAGCCTAAAGCAAGCAGAAGCAAATTATAGCAAAAATCAATGCAATTCAAAATACAAAAATAATAAATAAAAAAAAGAAAAGCTGGTTCTTTGAAAAGATTCACAAAATCAATAGACTTCTAGCCAGGTTAACTAAGAAAAAATAAATAGGAAACACAAATTACCAATACCTGAAATGAAAGAAGGAGCTGGTGGTATCACAAAGATGGCAGGATAGATGATCCCTGGCATCATTATGCCCCATAACTGATCAACTTAAAACTACTGAAATGCAAAATCTGCCAACCAGAGATCACTGGAATGCAGGGGAAGAGGAGGAGAGACCCACGAAGTCTGTGAAGGTGCAAAAGGTCATGGCAAGAGAGAGGAGGGACCACTCTGACTATTCTGACTTCCAGTTGCTCCCGGGGCTGGCATGGTTTAATACAAGGAGCAGTTGGAGCAGCTACAAGGAGATGGAAAAGCCTCAGCAGCACCCTTTGCATAAAGCTACTTGGAGGCTACAGGGAAGAAGGGTGCTTTGGAGTGCACCATCCCATCTTCCAGGCCAGTAAAGCCACAAGCAAACTTCCTCTGGACCAGCATAGGAGTAAGGGGCTGCAACCAATGAGAGGAAGGAATCACCCAGAGGTTGGTGAGTCTTCACAGGGGAGTCATGCATAGCCTGCCCCACAGGAAACACTTGGAGTGCTGGGGGAAAGGCTGACCAACAAGGTGAGCATCAGTGTGCAGCATAGGCAGCTATTCTGCCTTCTGGTCAACAGAGGTGCCATACAGTGGAGACCAGTCAGGGCAATAGAACTGCAGGGGGCAGTTTGTGGGAAAGACTTAATCCCAGGGCAGATTTTCTGCACAGCCCAGTTGAGTTTTTGGCAACCTCATGTGACCCAGAAGTGACTGAAAGGATGACAGATAAATCCAGCCTGCACAAAAGCTTTGCCCCAGCTTGAGAAACAGCAGCCAAGCAGTAATTTAGCTCAAGCACAGATTTCAAGCCCTAGTACCTGCAAGAAGTTTCCCCCAATTTGAGAATCAACCACAGGAGAACAAATCAATTTCAGTGCAGAGTTTAAGTGGTGATGGTAGCTATTAATACACCACAGAATAGGAGAAAAAATAACACAATCCAGAGATAATGCTCTTATATTAACCAGTAAAGGCCTAACACCACCAAAGAATACCTATAAAATCTGGAAGAAATAGCTGTTCCCTCAAGTGTACAGACATCAATGTAAAGACACAAAGATCAAGAAAGAACAGAGAAATATGACACCACTGAAGGAAACCAACAAAGCACCAGCAATGGACCCAGAAGAACAGCAGATTTATGAAATGTCTGACAGAGAATTCAGAATAAGCCTCCTAAGGATGTTCAGGAGTCACAAGAAAATTCAGACAGAAAGTTAAATGATATTTGGAAAACAATTCAAGAACAGGATGAGAAACTTGAGAAAGAAATAGGATCAATTTTAAAAACAAACAAATAAAAAATACATTATTTGAACTGAAAAACTTGATAGAAAGCTCAAACAGCAGACTTTACCAAAGGAAAGAATCAGTAAACTTGAAGACAGAACACACAAAATTATCCATTACATGAATTTTTAAAAAATGAAAGAGAAATGCAGCAGTTATGAGACTCCAAGTGAAATTACCTCTACATAATTGGCATACCCAAAGGAAATGAAAAAGGAAGAGACCTGAAAAGCATGTTTAAGGAAATGATGACTGAAATTTTCACAAGTATGGAGAAAGATGAGAGCATCCAGGTACACGAAAGATCAGAGGTCACCAATCAAGTTCAGTCCACTATACCAGCCAGCCATCCCCCCACAAAAAAAGTTAATCCAAAGAAGAACACCCCAAGGCACATCATAATCAAATTATCAAAAAACAAATACAAAAAAAGAATACCAAAATCATTAAGAGAAAAGAAACATATAACATTCAACAGAGCCCAATACATCTCAGTGGATTTCCCAGTAGAAACCCTATTGGCTAAGAGAATGGGATGATACATTCAAAGTGCTGAAGGAAAAAGACTATTAACAAAGAATTCTATATCCAGTGACACCAACCTTCAAATATGTAGGAGAAATAGTCTTTCCCAGACAAACAAAAGCTAAGGGAATTTATCAACACTTGAACTGCTCTACAAGAAATGCTAAAGGGAGTTCTTCAATCTGAAAGAAGATGACACTAAAGAGTAGCAAGAAAACATTTGAAGGTACATAACTCAATAGTAAACTAAGCACACAGGCCACCTCAGAATACTCCAGTGTTGTAAGGGTGGTGAATAAATCATTTACATCCTTAGTATGAAGACTAAAGGATAAACTCAACAAGACAATAACAAATACAACAACCATATAAAAGAAATACTAAAAGATGTAACTTGAAACAACAAAATGTCAAAAATTAGAGGGGAGATGACATCAAAGCATAGTGTTGGCTTTGTTGTTTTTTCCTTTTTCTTAGATATCAAAGTTATGTTATTAGTTTAAAATAATCTGTTATAATTATAACATGTTTTTTGTATGCCTCATGATAACTATAACACAAAAACTTATAAGAGAAATACTAAAAAGAAATAGCAAGAAATCAAAATATACTACTAGAGAAAACTACTCAGCCACAAAGGAAGACAGTAAAACTGGAAAAAAGGACTTACACAACACCAGGAAAAAAAGTAACAAAATGGCAGTAACAATCCCCTCTATATCAATAATAACTCTAAACATAAATGGATTAAATTCTCCAATTAAAAGACACAGAGTGATTGAATGGATTATAAAACAAGAACCAACAATATGCAGCTATAAGAAAGTCAATTCACCTATAAAAACACACACTGAAAGTGAAGAGATGGAAAAAGACATTTCGTGCAAATGGAAACCAAAGAAGTTCAGGAGTAGCTATAGTTAAATCAGATAATACTGACTTCAAGCTGAGGAAAGTAAAAAAAGATTAGGAAGGTTTTTATATGATGATAAAAGGATCAAATTGATCAAGGGGAGATAACAATTGTAAATATATACGCTTCCAACACTGGATATATAAAGCAGTTACCATTAGACTATTAGGCCTAATGGGAGAGATAGACTCCAACACAATAATAGCTGGGGACTTTAATGCTCCACTTTCAGCAAAAAGAAAAAGATAATTCAAACTGAATATTAACCAAGAAACATAAGAGTTAATCTCCACGCTAGGCTGATTGTATCTAACAAACATTTTTAGAATATTTCATCCAATAGCTGCAGAATATACATTCTCTTCAGCATCACATGGAAAATTCAATAGAATAGACCATATGTTATGTCACAAAACAAGTCTCAACAAATTTTAAAACATTGAAATCACATCAACCATAGATCCAACCACAATGGAATAAAACTAGAGATCAATATCTGAAGGGACATTGGAAACTGCACAAAAACATGGAAATTAAACAACATGCTCCTAAACAACAAATGGGCCAAAGAAGAAATCAAAAAGAAAATTAAAAAACTTCTGGAGACAAACGAAAATGAAAATACAACATACTATAACCTATGAGATACAGTGAAAGCAGTTCTAAGATGGAATTTTATAGCAAAAATGCCTACATCAAAAAAGAAGAAAGACTTCAGATAAACAACCTAACATTACAACTCAAGGAACCAGAAAGTCAAGAAAAAAACAAACTCAAAATCAGTAGAAGGAGAAAAATAACAAATACCAGAGAAGAAATAAATGAATTAGAGATTTAAGAAACAATACAAAGATCAATGAAACTAAGAGTTGGTTTTTCAAAAAGATAAACCAAACAGATAAACCTTTAGCTAGACTAATGAAGAAAAAAAGAGAGAAGATGCAAATAAAATTGGAAATGAAAAAGGAGACATTACAACAAGTGCCATAGAAATACAAAGGATCGTAAAAGACTGCTATGAACAACTGTACACTAACAAACTGGAAACCTAGAAGAAATGGATAAATCCTGAATGCATACAACATACAAAGGTTAAATCATGAAGAACTAGAAAATCTAAACAGACCAATAACAACTAATGAAATTGAAACAGTAATAACATCTCCTGACAAAGAAAACTCCAGGACCGAAGGGCTTCATTGCCTAATTCTACAAAACATTTAAAGAACTGATAGCAATTCTTCTCAAACTCTTCTGACAAACTGAAGAAGAGGGTATACTTTCAGAAGTCCAGCATTACCCTAAGACCAAAACAGGAAAACAACACAACAAAAAAAGAAAACTACAGACCAACATCCTCAATAAACATAGATGTGAAAACCCTCAACAAAAAACTATCAAACCAACCCTACAACACATTTAAAAAATCATTTGCCATGATCAAGTGGTATTCATCCCAGGGATGTATGGATGGCTCAACATATGCAAATTAATAAACATGATACATCACATCACAGAATGAAGGGGAAAACCACATGATCATTTCAGCAGATGTAGAAAAAGCATTTGAGAAAATTCAACACCCTTCATGATAAAAAAAAAGACACTCAAAAAATTAAGTATAAAAGTAATGTACCTCAACACAATAAAGTCCATATATGACAAACCCACAGTTAACATCAATCTGAACAGACAAAAGTTGAAGGTTTTTCCTCTAAGATCTGGAACAAGACAAGGATGCCCACCTTTCTCAGTCTTATTCAACATGGTGCTGGAAGTTCTAGCCAGTGCATTAAGGCAAGAGAAAGCAATAAAGGGCATCCAAACTGAAAAGGAGGAAATCAAACTATCCCTATTTGCAGAAGACATGATATTATATATAGAAAATTCTAAAGGCTGCATCAAAAATTTACTAGAACTAATAAATGAGTTCAGTAAACTGGCAGGATACAAAATCAACACACAAAAATCAGTAGCATTTCTATACACCAATAACAAAATATCTGAAGAAGAAATCAAGAAAGTAATCCCATTCACAACAGCTACCAAAATAATAAAATAACTAGTAGTAAATTTAGCCAAGGAGGTGAGAGACCTCTACAACGAAAACTGTAAAACATTAGTGGAAGAAACTGAAAAGGACATGAATAAATGGAAAGGCATCCCATGTTCATGGGTTGGAAGAATTAACATCATCAAAATGTCCATACTACCCAAAGCAATCTACAGATTCAACACAATCCCTATCAAAGTACCAATGACATTCTTTATAGAAATAGAAAAAAAATGATTAAAATATAGAAACACAAAAGACCCTGTATAGCTAAAGCAAGCTTGAACAAAAAGAACAAAGTTGGAGGCATCATACTACCTGACTTCAGAATATACTACAAATCTATAGTAAACAAAATAGCATGGTACTGGCATAAAATCAGACAAATTGACCAATGGTACACAGTAAAGATCCTGAAAAGAAACCCACACACTTACAGCCAACTGATTTTAGACAAAGGTGCCAAAAATAAACACTGGAACAAGAATGGTCTTTTCAATAAATGGTGTGGGAAAAACTGGATATCCACATGCAGAAGATTGAAACTAGACCCTTATCTCTCACTATACACAAAAATCAACTCAAAATGGATTAAGACTTAAATTTAAAACCCAAAACTGTGAAACCACCAGGAGAAAACATAGGGGAAGCACTATATGAATTGGGAGTGGGCAGTGCTTTTCTGAACAAGACTACAAAGGCACAAACAACTAAAGCAAAAGTAGACAAATGGGACTACATCAAACTAAATGCTTCTGTACAGTAAGGGACACAATCAACAGAGTGAAAAGACAACCTACACACTGGGAGAAAGTGTTTGCAAACTACACATCTGGCAAGTTGCTAATATCCAGAATATATAAGGAACTCAAACAGCTCAATAGCAAAAAAACAAAGAACCCAATTTTAAAATGGGCAAAGGACCTGAACAGATATTTCTCAAAAGCAAACGTACAAATGGCCAATCAGCACATGAAAAATGCTTAAAATCACTAATCATCACAAATGCAACATCATTTAGGAGGTCAGGAGATCCTTTGAATGGAATGCAGACTATGACAAAAGAATATAACTGTATTAAAAATACATGAAGCAGTAGTATTGAAGGGAAAAGTGCTGACCCAAGTAACTTTGAAAATAAGTGTTTTTTAAGACTAAAGGAAATAAACTGTACATAAGCACTGTACTCTTGTTGATAAAGTTGTTTTTAACAGAGGTACAGGTCGACAATTCTTGCTATACATGTATACTGGTATTGAACAATTGAGTAAATGAATTGGTGGGAGCCAGGTTTTTCACTGTTGGAGTGGGAGTTTATAGATAAGCAAAAGAAGCAGGCTGGCATGATCCATGTGGTAATGGATTAGAGTTGGAAACATCAGTATGAACTTATGTTTAGCTTAACATAGATATAAATGATTTCATATAGAAATATTTATAGATACGTGCATATATATGGATTAGTACACACACACACATATATTTCCTTGCTCTGTCAGCTGAGAGAGCCTGGAATCAACAACACCACAGAAGCCATGAGCGCACCTACCACCTACGCTTGGTTTTTAATACCATTCTCCAATTTAAAAAAAAAAAAAAAAAAGAGCTTCTTAGAGAAAAGCCTAATTGTAGGAATGGAGCAGAAAATATACAAAATGATCCAGGAGGATCTTGCAGTGTCAAAAAATAAGGACATGCTAAAAAAAATTTTAAATGCTGGGGGTATGTCAAAGGAACACAGAAGCCAACTGCAAGAGTTCCCAATGGCCAAAGCTGGAACAATTGAGCAGCAAAAACAAATAAAATAAATAAAATAGCATTGGATTATATTTATATTTATATACTTATATTCAACTTTGGTTTGAACCCAAAGTTGAATATGAATATCCATGAGTTCATACTGATATAAATAAGTAAATTGGAGATGATACACAAATATCCTATCCAGAAGAATCCCAAATAATTTACATAGATACTCCTCCCACAAGTAGGTGGAATATAACTCCCCATCTCTTACAAGCAGACTTCACATAGTGACTTCTTTCTAAAGAGTACAATATGGGAAGAGGGGGAAGGAAGGGAATTTCTTCACAGTGGAGAAACCAAACACTACTTCAACCAGGTGACCAAGGTCAACATCAACAGTGATAAATCATTTTGATAATATGTACCTTTGATATTAGTACGTTTTTGTTGGTTATAACAAAACACCTGCAACTGGGTGATTTATAAAGAAAATAAAATTTATTGCTTACAGTTTCTGAGGCTGGGAAGTCCAAAGTCCATCTGGTGGTGGACCCAGGTGTCTCACATTGCAAGATGGTGAAAGCAGAGAGCAGAGAGAACAAGAGAGACAGACTCTCCTCTTCTTTTAAAGCCCTCAGAACCACGCCCCTGACCACCATTTTTAATCCATCCATTACTGCACAGTCCTACATTCCAATCACCTCTTCAAGGCTCCACCTTTCAATTACTGTAGCAGGATTTCCCACCCTCTTAACAGTCACAGTGGGGGCTCAGTTTCTAATACATAAAACTTGGGGGACACAATTCAAGCTTCAGGGAGTTTGGGGGGGACATAATTCAATCCACTACAGATATGATGTGATGAAAATGGCAGTTTAGCTCTGTGGTGTTCTTTCAAGAAACCCATAACTCCAGTCCAATATTGAGAAAAATATCAGACAAATTCTAATTGAGGCGCATTCAACAACATACCTGACCAGTACTCCTCAAAACTGTCAAGGTCACCCAAAACAAGGAATATCTGAGAAACTCACAGACCAGAGGAGCTTAAGGAGATATAACACCTGAGTGTATAGTGGTATTCTGGATGAGATCCTGGAACAGAAAAAGGACATCATGTAAAATCTAAGAAAATCTGAATAAAGACTTTAGTTAATAATAATGTGTCAATATTGGTTCAATTTTTGTAACAAATGTACTACACCATGTGAAATGTTAATAATTGGGGAAACTAAAAAAATTAAAAATAAAAAAATAATTGGGGAAACTAGGTGTGAGGTATATGGAAACTTTGTATTATCTTCTCAATTTTTCTGTAAATCTAAAACTGTTCTAAAAATTAAAGTCTATTTTTAAAACTAAGCTGCATGCTTACAATTATGCATTTTTCTATGTATATGTAATTTTTCACTTATAGAATATTTATTAAAACTTTTAAAAATCAAATAAATTATATGACTTGAAATAACCTAAAACTTTTGCCATAATACACAAAGGGCTCAGTTTTTAAGATATCCAAACTTTTTCTTATGTTTGCCTGTCATGAAGATACCTGTCACTTATTTATTTTATATTACAGGTGAGATCTCCTGTAATTCATTAGTTCTAAAAAATGTTAATAAGTTTTTGTAGTAATGGCTAGGAGGTAAAATTAGACAGCAGACAAAATAAATACCAAAGCAATAAGTAGGCTGCAAGCAGCCTCCTAAAACATGTAGGCTCAATCAATGAGAAAGACCTCGAGCTCAACTGGCCTTATGTGATCTTTCTTCTTTCTTTTCTTGGCTATTTCATGCCACATTTTTTCATTTATTTCCTCAACATTTTCTCCAGTATAAATTCATATTATTTTATGTTGTATAATTGGTTTTTTACCCCTGGGTTCTTTTCCCTTCGTCTCTGACCTACTAACCTAACCCTCAAGTGTGAGTTACTTACAACATAAGAATCTCATTTTCCTATATTGGTAAGACCAGAGTGTACTGCTGCCATCATTTGCTTTTGATGTAGATGGCTGGTTGGCCCATGAGGAGACTGACCTGCCCCTGCCTTCCTCTGTTCTTTCCCTCATGCCCACCTGTCAACAACTGCCCCACAGAAGCCAGCAGGAACATCCTTTCTGGCTACTGTCTCTGAAGAAAAAGGAAGTGGGATGTCTGTGGCCTGAAGTAGGCTTGACATTAAATGCTGAAACTACCCTGCCTCCTTCCTGTGACAGAATTTATCCTTAGCCTGCTGTGGCCTGGGTTTTGATTGAGCTCAGAGAAGTGTAGAAGCCAAGTAGTACTGAGCACAGCCAAAGAACCTTTATCACTTTGTTGAAGAGCTAAAATGCTAGTAGTAGTCCCATATTCAATATTTGTTGAATGAATAAATTTACGAATTTGGAAGGCATTGCTTAGAAGCCATTGTAATGTCTCAGTGATGTATAACTTGTATAAATCTCTAGAATAATAGCATTTGTAAGCTGCAGAAAGACCTTAAAGAGAAATTTTCCAGCCTATCCCTTTTATTTTCTAAATGAGAAAATAGCTCAAAGGTGGTCACTTAACTTGCCTAAGGTCACACAACTGGTTGATCCTTAAACCAGAACTCCTTTTATTATTACCAACTACCTACTCTAATATATTATGTACTGGTGCAATAATACGTACTAAAGATTAGTCGAATTTGTTGGTGTGCGTTCTAGTTAATTCATAGTTTCCATATCTCTCAAGGCATTATTTGTAACAAGTCTCTCTCTTGTTCTCTCTGCCATTTCCCTTTCACACTTTGTTTGTATATATTTGTGTGTATGTTTTTCCTCTTCCTCCCCGTATATCCTCAATTAGTGCAACATCATTGCAGACTTAGAGTTAATCTTGCTGACCATTGCACCCTACCCCCAGGAAGAGGGCATCATAAACTTCCCTATGGCTTAAGAAGGGCACCTGTGAATCCTCCAAATCAAACTAATATTAATTTTATAAATCAAACATTTTTTTGGACCAGTGCTTATTTGGCAAAATAACTAATTTAATTAACAATCGATTTAATCAATATGAAGAAATCCAGCCCTGGTGTTTCACTTGGCACAAATCTGAGTTTCAGGCATGGTGCTCTCCTACATAAGTGTATTGTCATTGCCTCAAACATGAATTATATGTCTGGCTACTCCTAATGCAGTCCTCATCCAAGGATTTAATTCTTGATCATGCCTTGTGCTT
Organism: Galeopterus variegatus; assembly: GCF_000696425.1. Lineage (NCBI taxonomy): Eukaryota > Metazoa > Chordata > Mammalia > Dermoptera > Cynocephalidae > Galeopterus > Galeopterus variegatus. The sequence continues at coordinate 55,084 of NW_007732045.1, read as the reverse complement.
TAGAATGCATATGTGAACTGCCCTCTCATCTACCTTCTAGTTGAAAACAAATGCCTCATAAAAGCATCAATTATATACTTCGGTGTATTCAATGCAACCATGACAGGACACTCCACCAATCCAATCAGACCCTGGCATACAACTACACTCTCAGTATAAGCTCTTAGTCCTAGTTCCCAAACTAGAAACAGTTTTAAATGTTTCCAAACTTCTGTCATGATCAAAATCCATTTTTTGGTAGCTTTGTCTAATAAAAATTCCTTATTTTAGCCTCTGAAGGTTATTCTTAAATTGCAAGGCAACCCCTATCGTTGTCAGCTGGGAACTTCCTAGTTATAATTAGCTTAACACTGCGTCACAGGACTGCTGAGTTTTGATAGGAAGGGAGACTTAATGGTCTAGAAGAGAAAGCAGTACCAGAGTAGGTCCAGGGTAGCCAAGAACCAGCAAAAGTATACTGGGGAAACACAATCAGCATTCCAAATAATCAGTTTGCAGGCTTTTGGGTAAAACATGCAGTATGAAGATAGTTGACTGTTTTGCTGATAGTCGATACTTGATTAATATTAGCTAGAGTGAGTTGAGAGATATTTTTCCTGATTTTGAAGAGCTTCGCATTGCAAGAAATATACAAACAGGTGTTGAATGGTCATGTTGAGAAGTGTCAGTACGGGACGAGAATGGTCTAATGCAGGCAATGACCCATTAGTAGCCCGTGAAATTAACATAGGGGTCATGGTCAGTGGAATGGAATCAATGGAAAATTTCAAAGTGTATTATACACAGTAAGGATAAATACTGTTTTGTGCAAATTTTGTTTCAGTTGTCTCTGTGTGCACATGTGCCTAAGTATAACATGGGGATTGTGGCAAGAAAAGTAAACCACTGGTTCAGATGACTTCCAGAAACCATGATTCTATTTATTGATCTTGCCTCTCCACTTGATGCATACAATAAAGTAGAAATAATATAATCTTGGAGTCTCAACAACTCTGTGAGGTAGCTATTTTGATCTTGCTTTATAGAATATAAGAGTAAACTACATGCCTACATTAAATGACTTGCTCAAGGCCACCTAGTTGATAAGCTCTTGTGCCAATATTTGAACCCAGTCAGAACAGGGCTCTACAGGCCCAGATGTGGGCAATACTCCATAGCACTCTTCAGAGCTTGATGAGGAAATGGCAAAAATTAAAAGTAGAAACGTATCAAAAATTTTAGCCCATTAAAAATCAATTCATGTGGCCTCTGTAGAAATGGCAATGATATCAACTTTTTAATTCCCATTATTAAGATAAACAGAACTCTGAATCACATAATCTGAAGCGATGGTGCCTAAATGTTAGTCCATAGATTGGCTACATTGTAATCACTGGAGGAGCTTTATAAAAATACAGATTCCCAAGCTACACTCCTAGAGAATCTAATTGAAGAGGTCTATTTATGAATTCCCCAATGTTTATGCACAGACAGATTTGGGAACCCGGGACCTAGTTACATCCCTAAATTTAAGATATCAGAGAATTTTAACTGGTAGAAATGTCGTACACTGTCTAGCCCTTGGGTGGCAATAGGTTTGATATTGAGTACCAACTACAAATGATAAATAATGGCTGCTTTGAGGAGCAGCAGAAACAGATTCCAAAACAGCACCCAGGCTTGATCAGATAGAGCCCCAAGAGCAACAAATGATATTTGTTATGGATGATGAGGTAGAGAGGGTACTGCTAGAATCCAAACCCTTCATTTTCCAGTCCTATACGCCCCCAAACACATTTTACTGATGTGGGATTGAAATCCAGGCTTCCTCACTCATCATTTGATGCTTTATTTATAACAATTTCCATTACCCAACATACAGCTTATCAGAAATGCTGGTTTCTAGAGTGCTTCTAGCTGGTATATGGCAGGCAAAAAAAAAAAAATTTACTCTGCTTAAAAGATTAAGGCAAATCTGCCATAATTGCTCCTGCTCATTAGTGCCTCAGTCACTTTAAAAGGCAGGTTGAATATTTTATTCCATTATTAGCTATACAATTTTAAATACTGAGGTCCCTTGAGAATTAAACAAGAAAAATCACATGTTTTTAAAAAAATAAAGGCCTAGCACAATTTCTGACTTGGGTTTAAATTCATACTAAAGTACATATGACTGATATAAAATCTTTTCTTGAGAATAGGTTTTGATGAAAGCATAGAGCATAAAAAAAATCACTGGATGCCTGAAAGGAAGAGGAAACATCACTGAGGGAGGGGAAATGCACAAAAGACAGAGCCTACAATAGGAAGGGAACTGTCCAGTTCACAATTCTGCTATGATATGGTTAAAAAAAAAAAAAAAAGAATGCTAGCCTAGTCAGAAAATGTGCCCCCTCAAGTTTCAAGATGGCGACAGGTCTGGAGCGGGCGTGCCAGAGGACAGAGTGAGCCTGAGAAGTGTGCGCTGTGCTGCCAGAGTACTATTTGCATTTCTGGCGATGGGTCTGGAGTGAGCGTGCCAGAGGACAGAGAGAGCCTGTGAAGTGTGCGCTGTGCTGCCAGAGTACTATTTGCATTTCCAAGAGCAACAAAAAACAAATAAATCACTGATCAACTAATCTACAACGAAAAAAAGCAACTACAGTCTCGAGGTTTTAGGGCCGATGCAAAAGAAGATTCCTGAGAGTGCCCCAACTGCGCCGGGAGACCGAGCAGCCAAAGGCAACAAAGGCCAGGAAAGACGGCAGCGGTGAGGCAGAGACGGAGAGGAAGGTGTGGGACCAGCCCAGCTCTGGGAGCTTTGTGAGTGACCCCCAGCCCAGCCCCGCTTGGGGGGCAAAGGCCCGCCCGGCTCCTGCTTACTACACCAGGCTAGGTGCCTGTATCAGTGCTGCCTCCACTTTCTCCGGTGGGGGCGGAGCCGGCTGGCTCAGATCGGGCAAGCCAGCCATCTTCGCAGGGTGTGGCTCCTCACTGAGCCATGCCACTTGTGTGCCTCAGTGCGAGGCCCCTCAGGGCCTGTGGACCGGCCACCAATCCCACTCCACCCGCAGATCTCTGGCAGGGCTGGTGGCGTGGGGAGCCCCTGGCCAGCATCGGGAAGGCAGGGAAGAGGATCCTGGCCAGACTGTCACTCCACCACACCTGGGACTTTGGCTCCAGGTAAACTCCCTGCTTCCAGGAGGCAGATACCATCTCTGTGGCCTTCAGTTCGGAAAAACCCCAGACTGATTTCTGGTTGGGAGAGGGGTCACCGGGGTGCCCCCAAGCCCACTTGAACCTGCCGGAGAGGTGACAGCCTGATGGAGCCGAGCCGGCTCACGCCGGGGGGATTCAAAGAGGAACTGTGTGCTGTGGGATCCTCCCCTGGGGTGCTCACGCCCTGGTGTGGGAGATAACTCAACCACACAAGGGGCTGCAATACCAGGGGGAAGGTGAGAGGCCCAGAGAGGTCCTTGACCAGGGCTGCAGGAACGCCCACAGTGTCCATGGCAGAGGCCTGAGACCCCTTCGGGGCCGGGCGGGCAGAGAGACGAGGATTGCAGAAGACACGCCCCAGCCCTGTACTGAGCGCACAGAGAGGGGAGGGGTCCGGCAAAGGAGGAGGAGTCTCGGAAAAAAAGACGCACCCTCCGGGAGGCCCCATCGAGTGCACACAGAGAGGGGAAATGCCCGGATAGCGAGGCGGAGACTTAGATCTCACACACCCTGTCGGGCCAGCAGGACAGTATCCAGCTGCCAGGGCCAGAACTCAAGGAACAGGGAGAACTCCCAGAGCTGACCAGAGAAGAAACTTCTCGGTAAGGCCCAAGTCCCAAGGCAAACACACATATAGAACACTAACGGCCATCTAAGCAGTCACAGAGTAGGCAAACCAAATTGACAAACACAGCCATACCTTAGTTAGCCAGAGGGTCAAACCTGTGCACAGTGAAACTCCCTGCCAAAATGAGTAAACATCCAAAAAAAGATACCAGAAATGCAAAAAACCAAGAAAGTACACCACCAAAAGTTAATAAAGCTCAAACTCTAGATCCTATAGAACAAGAAGCCCTTGAAATGAATGACAAGGAATTTCGAGTGATAATCCTAAAGAAACTGAATGAGATACAAGAAAACTCAGCTAGACAGCATGAAGAAATAAAGAAAAATATACAAAACCTGAGAGAGGAAGTGTACAAGGAAATCAATGTCCTAAAAAAAAATGTAGCAGAACTTACAGAACTGAAGAAGTTATTCAGTGAAATAAAAAACACAATGGAGAGTTTAACCAGCAGGCTAACGGAAGTTGAAGAGAGAACCTCTGTACTTGAAGATGGGCTGTTTGGAATAACACAAGCAGAAAAGAAAAAAGAAAAAAGTATCAAAGATATTGAAGGAAACCTGAGAGAGATATTAGACAACCTTAAACGCTCAAATATCCGAGTCATGGGTATTCCAGAAGGGGAGGAAAAAGGAGATTGTATTGAAAACATATTCAACAAAATAGTGGCAGAAAACTTCCCAGGCATAGGAAAAATCACAGATCTTCAGATCCAGGAAGCTCAACGATCCCCAAACGTATTCAACCCAAAAAGGGCTTCGCCAAGGCATGTTATAGTCAAATTGGCAAAACTCAAAGACAAAGAGAGAATCTTAAAAGCTGCAAGAGAGAAGCATCAAATCACATATAAGGGAGCCCCAATCAGGTTAACTTCAGACTTCTCAGCACAAACCCTAAAAGCTAGAAAGGAATGGGATGATATATTCAAAATACTAAAAGACAAAGATTGCCAGCCAAGAATACTCTACCCTGCAAGGCTATCCTTCC